>NW_026997705.1:0-37930 GCF_035044405.1 Drosophila montana
GTTAACACATAAATACTATAGCTGACACGCCAAATTGTGAGTTCAGTGCTCTGCACTGGCAACAATCAGCAGCGATCGCATGACACTTCTTTGCTGGTGTGCTGCGACGCTGAGAATGCTGAGTCGGCATGCCGACTGTGGTCCGATGGCGCGACGCATTGACTTTGCTAAGTAGAATTATGTTTTGCTTTTGTCTTTAGCTTTAGTTCGCTTTTTAATAAAGAAGACACAAGTTGTCTATTTCGTACTCCGGCTCATAACCGTAACATTTGTTCTTATTGATCACATTATTGCACCACAAGGGCAATAATCACCAAAGGGGACGAAGTCAAGTCCTCCAACGTAATCATCATAAAAATCGTATCAGTGTTCACCTTGGATCGACTTCCTCACGGAAGCGACGCTGGACCTGGAATTCACAATCAGCAGCTACGCGGGATCCCCACGGCTACCTGCTACCACACCTAAATAACTGGCGCCCAAACGTCCTAACACCCACCAAGTTCATAGGCAATAACACAAAAACATGTAAGTTTGTCAAGTGAATTCAAATAGCAAAGAAAAAAACACACAAGAATAGAAGTTGCGAAAAGAAATACACATTTTGCCAAAAAAAACAATTGCATACTTTTACCAAAAATAAAAAATAAAAACCATTGCATACTTTAACTAAAAAACCATTGCATACCCTCACTAAGAATAAAACCATTGCATACCTTTAATGCAGGTTTTATTATAAATAAACAACTGCTACTAAAACAATTATATGCCCAATGCGAAAAAGTTTTCATACAAATATCGAGGTTAACAAATGAGCTGGAACACCTATAGGGAAATAAAGACCGAGTACAACAGTGACGATAGTATAGGTGAAGAACAAGTTGGTTGGTGCCCAGAATATCAGGTAGCTAACACAATGGACCCTTCACAGATTCAAGCTCTCATTGACAATGCCGTTAGATCGGCTCTGTCGCAACAACAGTCCCAGATAAATTCAATAACTCAGAAAATACAAAGGTTGCAAGTGAAAACGCCAGCAGTCGTCTCTTACCAAAAGATAACTGTTGTTCCTGGGGTAAAATGTGACATAAAACTCGACATAATAAAATCAGTACCAGACTTCTCTGGTGCACAAGACCAATATGTTGCTTGGAGACAAGCAGCAATCGATGCGTATGAACTTTTTAAGCCCTTCGACGGTAGTAGCGAACACTACCAAGCAGTAGCCATTCTTAGGAACAAGGTCACAGGGCATGCTGGAGCCTTACTTATCTCCTACAACACGGTGCTAAATTTCGACGCCATCCTGGCTAGACTAGATTGCACCTATGCCGACCGAACATCCTTACGCCTACTGAATCAAAACTTAGACATGGTCAGACAGGGTGAAATGACACTTATGCAGTACTATGATGAGGTCGAAAAGAGACTAACTCTGGTAACTAATAAAATTGTTATGTCACACGAACAAGAAGGCGCTGATTTGCTTAACGCTGAAGTTAGAGCCGATGCCTTGCACTCCTTCATATCAGGCTTGAGGAAACAGCTCAGAGCTGTCGTATTCCCAGCGCAACCCAAAGACTTACCCTCTGCGCTAGCCCTCGCCATAGAAACAGAAGCCAGCATTGAGAGAAGCATGTTTGCAAACTCCTATGCTAAAGTTGTTGAGGAACGATCCCAAACAGCTGAAAACGGCAAACACAAACCATATGGTAAACAGAATAAAAACTACAAGGAAGACCACGGTCAAGATAGAAACCCCCATTACAAACACAAGAAAAATGCTCCAAAGGAGCAACCTAATAAAGAAAGCCAAGAGCCAGCTCCACAACCGATGGAGGTAGATTCTTCTACCAGAACCAACCAAATGAGTCAAACGCTACTAAGAGGAGGAACTCCTCAGAGCGACAAACAGGTCCGAGACGGCAACGTCTTAACAACATTGTTCAAACGGATTCCGAAGAACAAAAGGTAGCATACGAAAAAGCCGCAAAGGCTGCTGTCGAAGAAATTGACAGCGAGGAAGAGTACGATCAAGCCGACTCTGTCCATTTTTTAGGGAACACTCCCGGTTACCGTTCATCGAACGACGGTTGGCTGGGAGAACATTAAAAATGCTAATCGATACTGGCGCGGCAAAAAACTATGTTAAGCCCGTAAAGGAGCTGAAAACCATATTGCCGGTCGCCAAACCCTTCTCGGTGAATTCGATCCACGGGTCCACTGAAATAAAGGAAAAATGCCTGATAAACATTTTTAATCACACTTCCCCCTTTTTCCTATTAGACACACTTAGTTCGTTCGATGCCATTATTGGATTCGACTTGTTAACACAAGCCGGGGTACAGTTGAACCTTGCAAAGAGTCTACTAGAGTATCAGGGCATTTCTGAAGAAATTCAATACCAGAAGTGCACTGATGTAAATTTCACCGATGTAAACGACATCGTAGTTCCTATCTCTATCAAAAAAGAGTTCAGGAACATGATACTTAAGAGGAAAAAGGCCTTTTCAACAACGGAAGAAGCACTCCCTTTCAACACCTCTGTCACCGCCACAATCCGTACGATTGACAACGAGCCAATATATGCCAGAAGTTACCCAAGTCTAATGGGCGTGTCCGACTTCATAAATAATGAGGTCAAGCAACTACTAAAAGACGGCATCATTAGACCATCAAGGTCGCCCTACAACAGCCCAACGTGGGTTGTTGACAAAAAAGGCACAGACGCCTATGGCAACGCAAACAAAAGATTAGTCATCGACTTCAGGAAACTGAACGAGAAGACTATACCTGACCGTTACCCGATGCCCAGCATTCCCATGATTCTAGCGAACCTGGGAAACGCTAAATACTTCACTACCCTTGATCTAAAGTCAGGGTATCACCAAATATACCTTGCAGAACATGACCGCGAAAAAACAGCATTCTCTGTTTGCGGTGGCAAATATGAATTCTGCCGACTGCCATTTGGTCTTAAGAATGCGGGCAGCATCTTCCAAAGGGCAATCGATGATGTTCTAAGGGAACATATTGGGAAAATTTGTTACGTCTACGTAGACGATGTCATAGTTTTCTCAAAAAACGAAGTAGACCATGTCAGGCACATTGACACAGTACTCAAGTGCCTGATTGAAGCCAATATGAGGGTGAGCCAGGAGAAAACAAACTTTTTTAAAGAAAGCGTAGAGTATCTTGGTTTCATCGTAAGCAAAGACGGCACCAAATCCGACCCAAAGAAGGTCAAGGCCATTCAAGAGTACCCCGAACCCAAAAGCGTCTACAGTGTCAGATCTTTCCTGGGTCTGGCAAGCTATTACAGAGTCTTCATAAAAGACTTTGCATCCATAGCTCGCCCAATAAGCGACATTCTAAAAGGAGAAAATGGTTCGGTGAGTAAGCATAGGTCAAAGAAAATAGCAGTCGAGTTCAACGAAACCCAGCGCAACGCGTTTCAACGCCTGCGCAACATCTTGGCGTCAGAAGACGTAATTTTGATGTACCCAGATTTCAAAAAAGCTTTTGACCTAACCACTGATGCCTCAGCAAACAGAATCGGCGCAGTCCTATCCCAAGAAGGCAGACCCATTACCATGATTTCTCGTACCCTAAAAAGTCCAGAACTGAACTACGCAACCAACGAAAGGGAGTTGCTAGCTATCGTGTGGGCTTTAGGTAAATTGCAAAACTACCTATACGGCTCCAGAGAAATTAACATTTTCACTGACCACCAGCCTCTCACCTTTGCAGTAGCAGACAAAAATACCAATGCCAAAATAAAAAGATGGAAAGCCTACATCGACCAATACAACGCCAAAGTTTGCTACAAGCCTGGCAAAGAAAATTCTGTAGCAGATGCATTGTCTAGACAAAATCTCAATGCCCTACAAAATGAGCCCCAATCGGACGCTGCAACCGTTCACAGCGAAATTTCACTGACCTACACGGTCGAGGCCACGGACAAACCGTTAAACTGCTTCAGAAACCAGATCGTTCTGGAAGAAGCGCGTTTCCCATTGAAACGCACCATAGTTTTATTCCGCAACAAAACTCGCCACTTGATCAATTTTACTGCTAAGAGCAGCATTTTAGAAACCCTCAAAGAAGTTGTAAATACGGAGGTTGTGAACGCGATCCATTGCAACCTTCCCACATTAGCAAGTTTCCAACACGAACTGATTGCCCATTTTCCTTCTACAAAATTCCGGTTTTGTAAAAATCTCGTACAAGACATAACGGGTAAAAGCGATCAGTTGGAAATAATAAATAGCGAGCACAACAGGGCGCACAGAGCAGCCCAAGAAAATGTCAAACAAATCTTGCGTGACTACTACTTTCCGAACATGAGCAGATTAGCCCAAGAAGTAGTCTCAAACTGCAAAGTTTGCACGCAAGCAAAATATGACAGACATCCCAAGAAACAGCAGCTTGGCGAAACTCCGATCCCACAATACACCGGCGAAATGTTGCACATAGACATATTCTCAACCGACAAAAAACAATTTTTGACTTGCATCGACAAGTTTTCCAAATTCGCCTTAGTACAACCAGTACCATCAAGAACAATTGTCGACATTAAGGGTCCCCTGTTGCAAATTGTGAATATGTTTCCTAACATTAAAACAATATATTGCGATAATGAACCTTCATTCAACTCAGAGACCATTACGTCCATGTTGAAAAACCAATCGATATTGTAAACGCTCCGCCTTTACACAGTTCATCAAATGGCCAAGTGGAACGATTCCACAGTACGTTAGTTGAGATCGCTAGGTGCCTAAAGATTGACAAAAAAATCGAGGACACGATCGAACTAATACTGAGAGCAACAGTAGAATACAATAAATCGCTACACTCGGTCATTTGCGAAAAACCAGTTGAAATTCTTCATGAGGGAACCGAAAAGCGCAGTTCAGGTATTACCTCCAAACTGGCAAAAGCTCAACAAAACACCATAGAAAGGTGTAACGTAAATAGGAAAAACCGCGTATTTAAGGTAGGAGAGGAAGTATTCCTCAAAAACAACAAGAGGTTAGGAAACAAGCTAACTCCTCTCTGCACCAGACAGGAAATACAAGCAATAGGAAAAACCGCGTATTTAAGGTAGGAGAGGAAGTATTCCTCAAAAACAACAAGAGGTTAGGAAACAAGCTAACTCCTCTCTGCACCAGACAGGAAATACAAGCAGACCTAGGAACGTCTGTCTTAATTAAGGGGAGGGTGGTCCACAAGGACAACCTAAAATAGTTTTACCTTATATTTAGTTAGGAAATAAGTTCCCCAAGACAAAGCACCACAATTTCACCGCTTAGTCCAATTACAGGTTCACCTTCATAGCGCTTACCATCCTTGCAATAGCAAATGCTCGAATCACCGACTTCTCGCATGCCAACTACATCCCGGTAATAGACGGTGAAGTATTGGTGTTCGAACACCGTGACTACTTAAGACACACTAGTAACCTTTCCGAATTCGTTAACATAATAGAAGAAACAGAAAAATTGTCCGATTTGTTCCCACAATCACATATGCGCAAACTGCTTGATGTTGATTCCGACCACTTAAAAACACTACTGTCCGTACTCAAGATACACCATAGAATGGCTAGAAGTTTAGACTTCCTAGGCACAGCCCTGAAGGTAGTAGCAGGTACCCCAGATGCCTCTGATTTCTTAAAAATCAGGGTAACAGAAGCCCAATTAATCGAATCAAATTCCAGACAAATAGCCATAAATTCCGAGACACAGAAACAAATAAACAAACTAACTGATACCGTAAACCAGATAATAAAAGCTCAAAAAAATAAATTAACTGACACTCCACACTTGTATGAGACGCTTTTGGCTAGAAACAGAATGCTAACCATCGAAATTCAAAATTTAATTCTCACAATAACCTTGGCAAAATCTGGTATAGTAAACCCTACAATATTAAATCACGCAGATTTGAATTCACTTGTCAAACAGGACACTCCAATAGTTAGTTTAATAGAAGCCTCAAAGATTAGGGTCCTTCAGTCCGACGATATAATTCACATACTAATAGCCTTCCCAAGTGTCGAAGCCAGATGCAAAAAGATCACCATCTATCCCGTGTCTCACAATCACACCATACTACGTCTCGACGAGAACTCACTGGCCGAATGCGAAAAGGATACCTTTGCAGTCACTGAGTGCATCCAGACCACACACATCAGCTTTTGCGAGCGATCTCGACGCGAGTCCTGCGCGACGTTACTCTACGCGGGAAGCATGGCTCAATGCCATACTCAACCCAGTCACCTAAAAGAAGTAATGCCCGTCGATCATGGCGTGATCATCATCAACGAGGCGACTGCCCGCGTCCGCACAGATGATAGCCCCGAAGTAATCGCAAAAGGAACACACTTAATAACATTTGAACGAGTAGCTATCGTCAACGGAACCGAGTTTATAAACGAGCGGAAAGCAATGGATAAAATTCCCGGCATCGTAAGGTCTCCACTTCTAAGGATCATCGGGCATGACTCGACTCTGAGTATCCCACTACTACACCGAATGAGCAACGAAAACTTACGCTCCATCCAAGAGGTGAAGGAAGACATCGATAATGCTGGATCGCCCAAGTTATGGTTCACTGGCGGAGTAATACTGAATGTGGGTCTCATTGCCTCACTCATCCTTGTCCAGGCAATAAGGAAGAGACGAGCATCGATAAAAATCCAAGGTGTGATCGACAACTTTAACATGGCCGAGGACGGCCATAAACTTGAGGGGGCGGCAGTTAACACATAAATACTATAGCAACTAAGCAACAACACATGAATGATGCTGACACGCCAAATTGTGAGTTCAGTGCTCTGCACTGGCAACAATCAGCAGCGATCGCATGACACTTCTTTGCTGGTGTGCTGCGACGCTGAGAATGCTGAGTCGGCATGCCGACTGTGGTCCGATAGCGCGACGCATTGACTTTGCTAAGTAGAATTATGTTTTGCTTTTGTCTTTAGCTTTAGTTCGCTTTTTAATAAAGAAGACACAAGTTGTCTATTTCGTACTCCGGCTCATAACCGTAACATTTGTTCTTATTGATCACATTATTGCACCACAAGGGCAATAATCACCAAAGGGGACGAAGTCAAGTCCTCCAACGTAATCATCATAAAAATCGTATCAGTGTTCATCTTGGATCGACTTCCTCACGGAAGCGACGCTGGACCTGGAATTCACAATCAGCAGCTACGCGGGATCCCCACGGCTACCTGCTACCACACCTAAATAACTTATACATAACCACATGTGCCAGCACACTATAATTTGGAGCTCGCTAAAATAGTTTTACTCCTATACCACCAATTATCCCTATGGCTCCCCTGGCAAAATCAGAAACAAAACAAAGAAAACAAAATGTTTACCTTTTTTACAAACACCAAAAACCCACAACAACCAACAACATTCCGTTAGTGACAATCCAATCAGCTGTCGCGCTGTCGAGGCATGCGCACAGTCGTGGAACATACATGTCCACCTCCATTTAGAAAACCGATTTGCACTGTGGCAATGAAATCACTCTTTGAATGAATAGAAAAAAAAAATCACGTTAGATATAACTTAACGTAACATAGCTTTATAGAAAATGGAAAAAAAGCTCTTTGTAGCTGTTAAACGATAACAGCAAAAGTACATACATGTATCGATGGGCAAAGTACATGCCTTTAACTTTGAATAAATTCATTCTGAACATAAATGCATAACAGCACTGACGTGCTTGTGTTATCAATAAAGAACTTATAATTTATTACATGGCGACCGTGACAATTGTCACGCAATGAAATTCAAAAAGAACAACAACAACAAGAACGGCAACAACAACAACAACAACGTCAGCAGCAGAAAGAAGCAATCAGTACGTCGAGGGAAGTTAACTATGACGACTCAAACAAAAAAGTTCTGAGTGAGTCAGGTGTATTTCATTTGTGGTATATTTCGTTTGTTCAAATGTCTATACGCATGACGCTTGATGAGTATAGGGCAAGAAGAACAACAGCCAATGAACTGGCTGCAAGTAACGAAGTTAAACCATAAGATAAAAAAAACCAAAAAGAAGTCGTGGTGGCATTCAGCTGCGCTTAAAGAACCTCAATGCGGAAATATGCAAAATATTATATAATTGCAGCAAGCCCTCGAGTTGGAAAGATGCCAAGGGCTAGCCGATGAGCTACACTTTCTTGAAGAGCAATCAAAGACATTCAAAATGCAAATGAAAACGCCTTCCACTCAACCAATAATGAACTTGGCAAACAAAGCTGTTATCCTAAATACAGAGAAGAAGCTGCTGCCCAGGAAACCAAAGGATTGCTAGCCGATGAGCTACACTTTCTTGAAGAGCAATCAAAGACATACAAAACGCAAACGAAAACACCTTCCACTCAACCATTAAAGAACTTGGTAAACAAAACTGTTATCCAAAACACAGAGAAGACACTGCTGCCCAGGAAACCAAAGGAGTGCCCAGACGACTGCGAGGGACCACTGTTCAGCCCGGCCTGTGCGATGACATGCACCGGCAACGCTAACCGCACCAAATGTAGCCAAAGAAGCTAAAAAAGGAGATCCAAAATAAAATTAATTAATATAATTAAGATATATTATACAGTTGTAATAACAAACCACTGTGTTGTGTGTCAAGGTAGAGAACCTAATAAGTTGTATGAAACATTAGAGAGGAGATCACTGCGTTGATCGGAATTGACTTGAGAAAAAACATAAAGGCCTTCTGCCAACATATAAAAAATGTTTAATTAAAATTTATAACGATAAATAACAAAAAAAATTAAACAATAAGAAAATTATATGGTCAAAATTTAATTTTTTTTTAATTAATGTACATGTACCATTCTTAATAAATAAAATAGAATAACAAAAAAAAATCATTTGCGATAATTTGTAAAAACTTCAATATAATTTGTAAAAACTTCAATACGATCAATATTCCAATTCAAATTAATATGGGCTCGAACGAGTCAAAGGTTGAAAAATCAGCAGCCAACGTAATAAATAATGTTAAAGTAACTGATCATAGAGAATGTTTAAAAGATATAACAATTCTGTTAATGATAATCACCGTTCATTAGCATTAAAAGTGTATGCAATGCATACTAAGAAAATCAAGAAACGTTATATAAGAAGAGCAGATAGACTCGATAAAGTTTAAACATATATAGTTAACAAAACAAAAAGATAATAAAATAAAAAAAAATTTGATATGACAGACATAAAAACACTTATTGGGCTAACATATTGAAATAAATCAGATTTTCGTATTTACTCACTTAACTGTAATTATATAGCGAATTCATTACAGTTAATGAATTCGAAAATGATGTCTATAAATAGAAAAGGGAATTATTCTGAATACGTTACCATATGTCTCAGTAAAAATAATTACTGAAGAACACTCAATTTTGGACCAGCAACAATACTAATAGTGCGATTGCTCAAATTAAATAAAAAACAAGTAAGAGGTTCTAGTCGGGAGCTCCCGACTAGGGTATACCCTAAACCCTCTTCTTCCAACAGGCGATAGGTAAAAACTGAATGATACTTGATTTGTATATACTATTCTAGAAGCTACATGTCAAGTTTGGTGACTAGCTCATATCAGTTAACAAAATTGCTATCGATTACTTGGAAACGGGGCAAGTTATCGAATATCGGAAACAAACTCGGTCTGCGCGGGGACTAGGAGGACTACAGCTAAAATATCAAGTCTTTAGCTGTTATAGGTTCTGAGATCCTTGCGTTCATACATACGGACAGACGGACGGACGGACGGACGGACGGACAGACAGACGGACATGGCTAGATCGACTCGGCTATTGATGCTGATCAAGAATATATATACTTTATGGTTACAAAAATTTGCACAAATACATTATACCGTTTTTACGATTGCTCAAATTAAATAAAAAACAAGTAAGAGGTTCTAGTCTAGAGCTCCCGACTAGGGGATACCCTGAACCCTCTTACTCTAACACTAAATGCAGCTCGTTTGCTTTAGTAATAATAAAGATAAATTAAAAAAAAAAAAGAAATTCCCTTGATGCCTTCTCTACTCAACACCCACACCAGCCAAAAAAAAAACAAGTAAGAGGTTATAGTCGGGAGCTCCCGACTAGGGGCTTCCATGAACCCTCTTCTTCCAACACCAAATGCAGATCGCGGAACTCGCTCGTTTGATTCAGTAATAATTAAAAATGAAAAGAAAAAAAAAATTATTCCCTTGGCAGGGTTCGAACTTGCAACTAACCGCACCACTTGCCGCTGCCTCTACTCAAGAGCCACACCAATAACTGAGCTTTAATGAGAAAAAAACCAATTAAAATAACAGCACAGAAAACAATACAGTTGCAATGCTGTTGATGGAATTCAAAGCAGACGCGCATGAATGTGTGTGTGTGTACATGTATACAGAAATTCTTGGAATTTGCGCTAGCTGCTGCTAACACGTGGGCACATAACTTTTGTGTTTCTCAGCCGATCTTAATGAAATTTTCGACAGTACATCTTATCTTATTGTAGAATAGAATAAAAAATATTTGTGTATTCTAAAAAATGCAATTGCATATAAATCGTGGCTTAAGTTGATAGGCAATACAATTTGGATATTTAACTTGTTTTATAGCCTTAGGGTGGTAGTGGGGAGGTGGCGATATATATATATTCTAGAAGCTACTTGTCAAGTTTGGTGACTCTAGCTCATATTATTTGCTGAAATTGCCCAAAAAACAAGATTTTGATATCGATATTAATCGATTACTTGGAAAGGGGACAAGTTATCGAATATCGGAATCAACTCGATCTGAGCGGGCATTAGGAGGACCTACAGCTAAAATTGCAAGTCTCTAGCGCTTATAGGTTCTGATATCCTTGCGTTCATACATGCGAACAGACGGACAGACAGACAGACGGACATGGTTAAATCGACTCGGCTATTAATGCTGATCAAGAATGTATATACTTTATGGTGTCGGAGATGATTCCTTCAGCCTGTTGCATACATTTGCACAAATACAATATACCCTGTTTACCCATTTTTAATGGGTTCAGGGTATAAAAATAATTTCCTCCATAGGGTTCGAACTCGCTACATACTGCACCACATGCCGCCGTCTGTACTCAAGAGCCACACCAATAATTGGTACACACTGAGAAGACCACCAATTAAAATAGCAGCAAAGAAAACAATACAATCGCTATTACAATGCTGTTGATAGAATTCAAAGCAGACGTGCATGAATGTGTGTATGTACATGCACTCAGAAATTCTAGGAATTTGCGCTTGCTGCTGCTAAAACGTGCGCACATAACTTTTGTTTCTTAACCGATCTTAATAAAATTTTCGACAGTACATCTTATTATGCCATAGAATATTAATGTATTCTTAAAAAGTCAATTGCTTATAACTTGTAGCTTTAATTGATCGGCAATACAAGTTGGATTATTAACTTGATTTATGGCTATGCGATGGTATCGGGGAGGTGGCGATAGGTACAAAATGAAAGATACTTGATATACATATACTATTCTAGAAGCTACATGTCAAGTATGGTGACTCTAGCTCATATTATTTGCCGAAATTGCTCAAAAAACAGGATTTCATTATCGATTTTTATCGATTACTTAGAAACGGGGCAAGTTATTGAATATCGGAAACAAACTCGATCTGTGCATGGACTAGGAGCACCTACAGCTAAAATTTCAAGTCTCTAGCTCTTATAGGTTCTGATATCCCTGCGTTCATAGATACGGACGGACGGACGGACGGACAGACAGGCGGACATGGCTAGATTGACTCGGCTGTTGATGCTGATCAAGAATATATATACTTTATGGGGTCGGAGATGCTTCCTTATGCCTGTTACATACATTTGCACAAATACATGATACCCTTTTTACCCATTTTTAATGGGTTCAGGGTATAAATATGCAAACATAAAAGTCGAAACGCTAACACCCTACATAACAATTATTGTAAATGAATACAATAATATAGTAGGAATAGTTAATGCATACAAAAATAGATTTACAGAAGAACACAAAAATAAGTGTTTAAAAGTAATAAAATCTCTTAATATAAGATTAATTAATCTTAATACTCAACGACACTTTAAAATAGAAGTACCAGAATACCTAAATCAATTGGCTGATTTTAATCCAAGTCAGCATGAAGATTTAGAAGAGTCAAGGCAAAGTATCGTCTCAGAAACCGACACGGACATAGAAACACTTGAAGAAATATGTGAAGAATTAATCGAAGAAAAAGAAATCATTGATTCAAACGTGAACATGGCACTGACAGTAGTAGAGTTTTTCAAATAAGTCTCAACGCTGATACCAGAATTCGATAGAAAGGCAGAAACCTGCAAAGTTTCTTGAATGCATTGAATCTAACAGATTCCTTAAAAGGCACTCATTAACTTACTGCTGTCAGCATTATTAAGACGAAACTTAAAGACCACGCTAGAAATTTGATAAGTAATGAGCAGACAATTCTTGCCATTATTAATCTATTATCCAAAGTTGTAAAAGGAGAATCTGTAGACGTTATATCTGCAAAACTCCTTAATCTGCATTAAAAGAGCAAAACGGCAAATCCGTACACCCAAGAGGTAGAAAAACTGACCCAGTCTCTTGAAGGAGCTTAAATCAGTGATGGTTTAAGTCCGGAACTAGCTAACAAATACAGCATGACATTAGCTGTAAATTGATAAGGTAAAACTTATCCAGGCAGTTACATATTTATTTATCCTCTTGTCTTTTTGTTCTACTGCCTCCAGGCAGGGAATCGACCATGTCACGGTCGCCATGTGGAATTTGATGAAGTGTCCGAAAGTTGGGTTTAAGTGAATTAGTTTAAATAGCAAGAAACACGTCTATTGCATTGGTATGACTTCAATTGAATGTTTTTTATATCGTTCTTAAATGTTAGCTTATCCTAAGGCTACATGTGTATACTTATGCTGTTATCGATTAACAGCTCTGCGCTGTTAATGTTTGTTCTTGTATGCAACAAAGTGTCGCATACTTATGTATTTAAATACGGGGTGTTATTTAATGCATATACACACTACCACATCGTTTCAAAATACTTTTTAATAACTTCAGTTTGGAAAACATATAAGTTAGTTTGCTGGACTCTTTCCTTAAAATTTGGGTCTCGTCAATAAACTTCTGCGTAAACAAACTTCTGTTCGTAGCCATTGAGTTTATTGAGGAGAAATCAAAAGTAAAAAGGAAATTATCGTTTATTTTTTTTGATTTCATATTTTATCTAAGTCGTTTACACCACTCATATATTTTTTCTTAAGCACCTATTGTGCCCCTTGTACAATTTGAAAAAAATGCTAATACACATTAGCCCTACAATAATAAGTATAATTGTTATTACTTTTAAGTCTCGACTTTATTCATAACATTGGCGGTGGAATCCACCGCCTTTGTGTCTATGAAGCCCATTTTGGCCCAAGGGAATTTATGTGTTAAAGTTAGTAATGTCTCCGTTTTGGATGACAATGTGTTTAATTATATAAATTACAATTTCCTACCTACTTTTTCGTATAGCTTTATAGGCTATACTGCTAGTCGGGCAGAAATGGTTCTGCTCAATTTTACAATTTGTTTTAAATTTAATTATATAATAATTAGAGATAATTTTAACAGGTAGGTTGGTCCAGTTGTTGTCTTCATAGTATCAGCTGGGCGTTGCCGGAAGTGGCACGCTGATGCTCCTTCGTTGGCGCAAGCGACGGTATGCCTCTCGCACTTGTCTCAATGGCAAAGCTTGTTGCGCTGGCGGTACCGGTGCTGGTCTTCGCACAAGTTGTTGTTTGCCAGCTTTACTGGCTAGCGGGGCCGGTGCTGGTCTTCTTTAGTTGGCAAGTATACTTGCAATGTATGCTGTAGAGTAGTTCCTCGCAGTCTGCTGGGCATGTTTGTTTAATCTTTGGGATCTGAGACGGTGGTGCTGTTGTTATTAATTGTTTCTTGCTTATGTGACTGATGGAGCGGTGAGTTGCGTCAATGGAGTTCTTTATTATCAGGCTGGATTTTAAAAAATCCAATTCGGCCTGTAACTTTTGGGCTGTTACACAAGCAGGTGGTGGTGATTTTGTGTATAATAGCCACTTAATGTGGGCTATTCTTTCATTTATTTTAGATTTCTGACCTCCCCTGTGTTGTCCCATTGACGCACTTTACTCACTCAGTAATTTGTAATTTTCCGGTCCACGATCCTCGTCATCTGCCTCCAGGCAGAAATTTATTTATCCTCTTTGTTCTTCTTGACTTCATTTGAATGTTCTTTATATTGTTCTTAAATGTTAGCTTATCCTAAGGCTACATATGCGCTTTTGGCTTAATGTTTGTTCTTGTATGCAACAAAGTGTCGCATACTTATGTATTTAAATACGGGGTGTTATTTAATGCATATACACACTACCACATCGTTTCAAAATACTTTTTAATAACTTCAGTTTGTATAGTTAAATTTTCAATGGAAAACATATAAGTTAGTTTGCTGAACTCTTTCCTTAAATTTGGGTCTCGTCAATAAACTTCTGCGTAAACAAACTTCTGTTCGTAGCCATTGAGTTTATTGAGGAGAAATCAAAAGTAAAGAGGAAAATATCGTTTATTTTTTTTGATTTCATATTTTATCTAAGTCGTTTACACCACCATATATTTTTTCTTAAGCACCTATTGTGCACCTTGTACAATTTGAAAAAAAGGCTAATACACATGAGTACTACAATAATTATAAGTATAATTGTTATTACTTATAAGTCTCGACTTTATTCATAACATAACGGTGGAATCCACCGCCTTTGTGTCTATGAAGCCCATTTTGGCCCAAGGGAATTTATGTGTTAAAGTTAGTAATGTCTCCGTTTTGGATGACAATGTGTTTAATTATATAAATTACAATTTCCTACCTACTTTTTCGTATAGCTTTATAGGCTATACTGCTAGTCGGGCAGAAATGGTTCTGCTCAAAATTTTACAATTTGTTTTAAATTTAATTATATAATAATTAGAGATAATTTTAATAGGTAGGTTGGTCCAGTTGTTGTCTTCATAGTATCAGCTGGGCGTTGCCGGAAGTGGCACGCTGATGCTCCTTCGTTGGCGCAAGCGACGGTATGCCTCTCGCACTTGTCTCAATGGCAAAGCTTGTTGCGCTGGCGGTACCGGTGCTGGTCTTCGCACAAGTTGTTGTTTGCCAGCTTTACTTACTGTTAGCTTATCCTAAGGCTACATGTGTATACTTATGCTGTTATCGATTAACAGCTCTGCGCTGTTAATGTTTGTTCTTGTATGCAACAAACTGTCGCATACTTATGTATTTAAATACGGGGTGTTATTTAATGCATATACACACTACCACATCGTTTCAAAATACTTTTTAATAACTTCAGTTTGGAAAACATATAAGTTAGTTTGCTGAACTCTTTCCTTAAAATTTGGGTCTCGTCAATAAACTTCTGCGTAAACAAACTTCTGTTCGTAGCCATTGAGTTTATTGAGGAGAAATCAAAAGTAAAGAGGAAAATATCGTTTATTTTTTTTGATTTCATATTTTATCTAAGTCGTTTACACCACCATATATTTTTTCTTAAGCACCTATTGTGCACCTTGTAGAATTTGAAAAAAAGGCTAATACACATGAGCACTACAATAATTATAAGTATAATTGTTATTACTTTTAAGTCTCGACTTTATTCATAACATTGGCGGTGGAATCCACCGCCTTTGTGTCTATGAAGCCCATTTTGGCCCAAGGGAATTTATGTGTTAAAGTTAGTAATGTCTCCGTTTTGGATGACAATGTGTTTAATTATATAAATTACAATTTCCTACCTACTTTTTCGTATAGCTTTATAGGCTATACTGCTAGTCGGGCAGAAATGGTTCTGCTCAATTTTACAATTTGTTTTAAATTTAATTATATAATAATTAGAGATAATTTTAACAGGTAGGTTGGTCCAGTTGTTGTCTTCATAGTATCAGCTGGGCGTTGCCGGATGTGGCACGCTGATGCTCCTTCGTTGGCGCAAGCGACGGTATGCCTCTCGCACTTGTCTCAATGGCAAAGCTTGTTGCGCTGGCGGTACCGGTGCTGGTCTTCGCACAAGTTGTTGTTTGCCAGCTTTACTGGCTAGCGGGGCCGGTGCTGGTCTTCTTTAGTTGGCAAGTATACTTGCAATGTATGCTGTAGAGTGGTTCCTCGCAGTCTGCAGGGCATGTTTGTCTCATCTTTGGGATCTGAGACGGTGGTGCTGTTGTTATTAATTGTTTCTTGCTTAATTTACTAATGGAGTGGTGAGTTGCGTCAATGGAGTTCTTTATTATCAGGCTAGATTTTCTAAAATCTAATTCGGCCTGTAACTTTTGGGCTGTTGCACAAGCAGGTGGTGGTGATTTTGTGTATAATAGCCAATTAATGTGGGCTATTCTTTCATTTATTTTAGATTTCAGACCACCCCTGTGTTGTCCAATTGAGGCATCTACTTACTCAGTAATTTGTAGTTTTACGGTCTACGATCCTCGTCATCTGCCTCCAGGCAGGGATTTATTTATCCTCTTGTCTTTTTGTTCTACTGCCTCCAGGCAGGGAATCGTGACCATGTCACGGTCGCCATGTGGAATTAGATGAAAAAATTCGTCCACTTGCATGGAATCCTTTGACCCATCGAACTTTAAACTTCTTCTCTGGAGCTACGCACCGGTTCAAGGCATTGTTTTGGCTTCCTGCCTCTGAAGCATGCGTGGCTTGATTAAAAGTGTTAGCTACATTATCTTGAGCACTTTGATTCGGCACTTTGTGATAAGTATAGTATTTTTGATATGAGTACTAATCTCTACCATCATCTGCTTTTGCTGTCCTTGGATTGCTGACTTTATATACTAGCTGTATCTACATTTGTTTCGCGATCATTGATTGGTGACTAGAACTACGTAAGGATACCCTTCCATAAGAATCGTCTCGTAAGTAACGACTCTGGGAGCTTGTATGAATCCGACCGCGTGGGGAGACCCCACCAGTATTCCCGGGCCTTCCACCTGGTCTATTACGTCGATTACTCGGAGGAAATTCTCTTTCGTTTCTAACCGACTGTCATTCATCCGCCGGAATATTGTCTTCAAAAGATATTTGCTGAGTGTTAAACTCCGCTTTGCACACTGGGCATACCGTAGGCAAGGAAATGTCATTGTCTATCCTGTTATAAGTTCCACAAAAAAAAATAAAATATCTCTACCACTTAACTTTAAATACTATATAAAATTTAAACAAAAAAATTAAATAAACATTTGTCCCCTTCGAGCATGGTCCAACATGACCGAAACACAGTAACTGAACCGTGTTGCATATTGAAATATAATGATTGACATTTACTAGTTTCTATTGTAGACTAATGTTGAAGCTATATCTGATATTGGCTATTCTCCAAATTATTAAATCTAGTAGATATATATTCCTAAAATCTGACATCACTCCAAAAATAGTTAAGATTAACTTAATCCGAGACTATTACCGACGGCATTAAAGTTATTATTTGGACGACTTTTTCATACCTGATAAACCATCGTATATACCACCAAAATACCCTAGATCTAGTCTGTTGAACTCGGCATTCTCATAGCAATGCCTATCCTACCTCTTCTCTCCATCTAGAAGGTTTTATCAAGGTCGATAGATCCAAAAATTTTAATCCAACTCGAATTTCCGTTGTAAACTTCTCTTTATGCAGCGAAAAGAATAAGACTAGACACCATAAATGACATTAAAATTCTATTGATTTGGATGAATAACTGGTGATAAGCTTTCCTGTGGGGCTCAAAGCCGATAAGGTATATTCGCTAGACTTAGGTTCCACGTGTTGGGCGCCAATTATGTAATGTGTGTTTCCTGACAAGCGGCAGTAGAACTATTGAGTTTCAATAGGATGATTTCGAAGGGGGCACCTCTGGTAATGTATATATAAAGGGGAATGATTTATATAGGATTATTTAGACAGAGGCCACAGAGTGGGTTTTTTGTTTAGAGTATAAAATCGTATCGGCGAGCATGGATTTATTTACGTTGTTTATTAGGTGTATTAGGGTAGGCTCCGTATCGTTGAGCTCAAGGAGGACGGTTGATACTAATATTGTTGTTGAAAAATATGTGGAAATGCAGATGGGGCTCATGTGCAACAACGGATGATGTTTTTGTTGACAATGCCTGCAGTGACCTGAGCGACATTGCTGCAAGCCATGGCCTTTGCGCAAGCAGTTTAGGCAAAGATGCAATCGCTTGGCCTCTTTGTGGCGCAAACTTTGGGACAGATTCAAAAACAACGGGCATTTAACAATAAAATGCTCTTTTGAGTCGCAACAATTACAAATTTTCTGGTAATTGTTAGATGAAGATGCAATGAATGTGTTACGGTTCAATTTTTGTACATTTCTGGCCACCTAGTGGCTAGGTGTAGGTACCGTAGCGCCTTTCAAGCTTTCCATCATGCGGCATCCTTTCTCTAAGAACGCCGACATATCCGTCCACCTGGGTAGCTTATCCGTTGCAAGCGCCTCCTGCCACTTTTCCTGGGTGTAGTGATCGAGCCTGTGCGATATTGTGTGTATGAGTAATCCGTCAGCCAGCTCCTCAGTGATTGACATGGTGCTAAGCCCCCGAAGATGAGAGTTACATTTGTCACTCAACTCACGCAACGCCTCTGCTGATCCCTTTTCAACAACTGGCAGCCCGACTATAGACCGCACGTGGTCCTGAAAATGTAGCAACTTATTATCAAAACGCTCTATGAGTAACTCCAACGCCTTGTCGTAATTCACGTCGACAGGCTCTAACGATTTGATTGTGTTGAGAGCAGCACCATCTAAGCACGCACGTAAGTGTTGTAATTTCTCAATCTTACTCAGGTCCTCATTGCTGCCTATGTCAGTCTTGTACATAGCGTAAAAATCCATAGCCAATCCTCGTAGGAGCCGCTGAACCTGGGCAGCTGCAATTCCGGTAGGCGAGACTTACGGTTGAACAAGTGAGCAAATGTGTGCGTAATTTAGGCAAAGCGTGGGATAGTTGTTGAATTGGCGTCAGTCATACGTCCCTTAGTGACTACATCCATTTGACGAGCGAGAGTGGATTTGATCTTCCAGTAAACCTTCTCGAAGTCTGAGCGTTCGTCCGTTGAAAGCTCGAGCAAATCTAATTTTTCTAGCCTTGACTGGCTGATATCAAATTGGCCTTCATGCTCTCCGCAGATTCTATACGCACCATCAGATCGGCCTCGTCAAAGCTGATCATCTCACCAGCCCTGAAGAATTCGTTCATTGCTAATAGTTGGCGTAAAAATCCTGCCAATCCTCGTAGGAGCCGCTGAACCTAGGCAGCTGCAATTCCTGTAGGCGAGACTTACGGTTGAACAAGTGAGCAAAGCGTGGGATATTGCTAATAGTTAGCGTTGAACAGAAGCGCATTTGGCTTTGCAAAAGTCTTTTTCACTTGTCCATTTTTTTTCCATTCTGTTGTTGGCAAGGAAATGTTCGGTTGGTACGTTTTGTTGAGAGCTCACTGTACTCCGGCCTGTCACCAAAATCCACTTATGGAGAAGAGCTTTGCCGTTGACCACTGCGAATGTCACAGAATGAGCAGTGAGAGAATGCGATTACCGTTTTATGTGTGCAGCGGCTTGTGTATGTGTATGTATTGCGAGATCAATTGTAGCGGCACTTGCATTCACATATGTATGTATGTAAGTATGTAGGTATCTGCTCGACGGCTTCTTTTCTAAGCAAACGGTTGTGCTTGGCACTTGCACCAAACAGCTTGGTTATAATAGCCCATCTGCTAAATAACGCGATAAGATCGTTAGAGAGCCGGTGTACGAAATATGTATGTACATATGTCTGTATTTTTATTTAGTGTCTATGCTGCAGCGGCAAAAGAGCGATGAACAAGAAAGTAAGATTTGCGGCAAGACGAGAAGCAAGAATCACGTCGGGGTCACCAATGTTTTGAGGAGATGCTAGTTTGCACCCCACTTCGGCCCCTTTAATGTTTTATAAATTTTAATAAAAATCTAAAGAGCCTTTAGATTTACTTCTCGAACTTCCAACAATAAATATCGATAGATTAGTGATGAGCAATTTACAATGGTATTTTATGGTGGTTTAAAAATAATAGTATGTGACTCCAATAACGTGATTTGAGAAGTAAAGATATAATCTAATTCAGATATAATATTATTCAGAGGGCGTTATGCTGCGAACAGTTTGCTTTTAGGGAAACATAGAAATAAACAATAAAGCACGCACTTAATTAGATTTACACAGCAACAGTTCGAAAGTCTTCGAATACCAGATATATGCCATAATTAAGTAGGAGTTGCGAAAATGTCTCTTTCTCAGGGTACACGAAATTCAACCTGATCAAATGGTGCAATTATTTGGAAAGTTTCCAAACTTTGCTTTGATACAGTGGTCCACATTTAATTAACATTGATGAAAGTTCTAAACGACACAGCCAGTGGACCACTACGCGAAACGATCACGTTAAAACATTTTGGAATTTTGTTGAGTTAGTTAATATCGCGGGGTTTAAGTTGACACGAGGCTGTTCCTTTGCTTTTCTTTTCTTGGTGAGGTTAAGGATAGGTCGAGCTCTTTATCGCTGACTGGGATATCCGGAGAACTTACCGCTGCATCCGCCGAAGTCCGTAACTCTTCTTCGGATAGTGTAAATCCAGTCTGTTCCAACCACCAACCGGATGACTACCGGTCTTTGTACTCTCTGCACCCGCAATTGATATAAATCCAATTTCTTCACAGCGTATCCTATGGAACCAGAACTAATTATAATTGAGGCACTACTGTGGATGATAATCATACTTTTCTCCCCAGCCAAGACACCTTTTTTTCCCCCAATGTAGGCCACAAAATGATGTATAGCAGTAGTGAAAAAACCTTAGATTTAGACTGAACTTTTTCTTTCTACATTTCTTTTAACCAGTTCACAAGTAATACGTCGTCTGATCTCGAATCTCTTCAAAAAATAACCTATACCGCCAAAATTTAGTTGCTAAGCGGCGCATGTCGCTTCCTGTAAATTCCTCTAAAAGCTAGACTGAACACATTGACACCATCGCTTTCCTTTTCTACTGAGTAGACCCAACGGAAGCCTTTTCCAGTCGAACTGCATCATCATACGATACAGCACCAAAGCTCGCTCACGACATTATCAGAGAATGCGAAGCCTAAATGCCAACGATTAGCTAACGTCCTTAGCGAAAGCTTTCGGTAAAGCTTTGAATAAAGCTCGATTTACTCTTTTAAACTTCACGAAGTGCTTATCGCTTTAGAGTATAATTGCACAAGTGATACGCAATCAGCCTAATCTGAACTACTGAACTCCTCTGCAATATAAGAGAGCTTCCAGTTTAAGAACCATATCTTCATAAGTACTTTTGTGTTCTATTTTTGCTCAGTACCTAAAAACTTTCCACTACAACACAGTTAATGAAACGCTACATTTAATAGCATTTAACTGAAAACCGGCAGTTATCTTAGATTTGATTTGTATGGCTTTAAGATGAAACACCCCTAAGACTTTTCCTTGCTCATTTGACAACTGATAATATGATGAACCCTCTTTTCGAGTTACCAGACTATGTACAAAAACTGGAGCTAGCTTCGCACTAAATTTTTTAGCAGCATTACTCTGGCAGAAGTTGCGTGCGAATATCTTATCTTCGATTTTAAGATGTACATCCCGACTACGCAGATTGTACCTGTTAGCGTTTTGTTGATGCGACTCGGCCATCTTTCGCAGTGCCAATTCACGAATAGTTTGAATAACATTGGGCTGCTCAATTGTAGTATCTTCATTAATTAATTGTAAACGACGTAGTAACTCGTAATCTTTGCCATGAAAATCCATGTTCTGACCAAGTACCAAAAAGTACGGAGCAAACCCAGTGCTTCGATGCACACTAGCTCTGCGCTGTGCTTATTTCTGAAAGTTTAAGATCTCAATTAGAATGGTCTTGCCCTATGTATGCTCGTATCGATCGATTTAGTCTCTCGCTTGCGTTCGCTTGGGGCGAATATATGGCGGTGCACATGTGATCTATTCCGAATCTTGTTAGAAAAGCCTTAAATACTCCCGAAACAATTTGAGTTCCATTATCGGTTAAAATTTTCTCAGGTACACCAAACCTGCAAAATAGGGTATTTTCTTGGTAATCACAAATTTTATTGGAGGTGAACTTTTTAAGAGGCTATGAGAAATGGAATTTCGTGTGATGGTCGACTATAACCAAAAGTCCTATGTTTCCACGGACGTTTTCAGCTCATTGGTTTGCCCATATTTGGTCTTAGAACACTATTTGGGTTTTTTGTTTGTCGACATATACTACACTGCGATACATATTCCCGTATTTGAGTCACCATCCTCGGCCAAAAAAGATATCTTTTAATTCTATATATAGCCTTACATATACCACGTGTGCCATACGTGTGCCGTACAAATGTCTTGTTGCGTGAGTGTGGATGGTATCCATAGCTTCCAGGCCATTTTATCCAGTGCAACATTCCCAATTGCTGGCTCTGTTCAGCCTGGATCTTTAAATCGGGAAACTTAAATTATCTTATCACGTATCGTATCTTCTACAAGGTTAACATATTCTGGTGACTTAAATTCATCTGGGTTGAGATCTACAATTGTCCCTTGATCGCATAATTCGGCTATTCCTGGCTCACTTTGTCGAGAAAGCGCATCGGCTACTACATTTCAGGAACTTTTTCTATGGGTTATCTTAAACGAGAAGCCTGGAAATTTAAAGCCCATTTAGCTGAACGACCTGTAAGATCTTTCTGGCGTATGAGCCATTGCAAAGAGGCATGGTCGTTAATCACCTCAAAATCTTGCCCTTCTACATAAGCTCTAAATTTCTTACCTCTTATTATTGTTAAGCACTCTAACTCGGTCGCTGAGTAATTTCTTTGCGCCCTTGGAAGGAACTGGACTGGAAAGCACGTCAAACGACTTTTTGTAGTGTGTATATACCTTAAAAGAACACCCTATATGCAAATATGAAGTATGCGGCACTATGTTGCATACAATAACAATTATACATTAAACAAGCCCAGAGCCACTTTATGTATTGGCTCTGGCTCATATTACGCAGCGCGGTTCACTAGCCCTCTAGCTGACCGTTTATGTTTCCACTGCATATCCCACGCTCCGTCTGAGCGCATTTCATGAGCAACAAATATATACTCACTAACACGGGCATATGCAAGCTTCTCTCTCTCCCTCTCTTTGTAGTTTTTAACCAATAACAGCATAAGTATATACATGTACCCATAGGCTAAGCATGAATCTTAAATTTGAAATAAAGACTTTCGGAATATGAACATGAATAAGCATTGACGTGCGTTCAATTAATTATAAAAACCTAATGGCGACCGTGACAAGTGTCACGCAACGTGGGTGAAGCAAAAAAAAAAAAAACAGCGACAACATCAATAACATATAAACAAGAGCAGCAACAGCAATATTAATTTTACAACGCCACGGAAAGACCCGACTGCAGCATCCATGATGAGGGTGAACCTGAAAATTAAATGCTAAAAGCCTAGTTAGAATACACAATTTTCTAATAGCATCACCACCGATGGAGGTGTTTTATTTACCAGTCCGGCCAACTGTGCCCCTTTTCACAGCCAATTTTGTCAGAAAAGCTATTAAAGCTAAGAAGAAGGGTGTTAGTAGAGAAAAAAGTGTCCTTCAGTAAAATTAAAAATAATCTTAATTTACTATGTTATTTAAGAAAATACAATAAATAGGATAATAAAAAGAAAGGTGTAGTTAATATAGTAAAGTAAAGTATTCTATATATATAGAGTGTTAAGTAGATAGAGTAAAGAGATAGTAATGAGAAATCACCGACCCGGTGAGGGAAAATTTATAGCCTGTCCGGCAAACTATGCCCCTGCTCATAGCTGGGAATGGTCAGTGAGTTCCCGAAGGTATTCTGAAAGCAATGATTTTTTAGGGGTAGAGAAAGTTCGGTAGAGAAAACGTGATGCAAACTATTGTAATTTTTACATAACACGCGAAAAGGATTGTGCATAGCGTAGTCTGTTGTGAACGTAGATAAGAATAAGGGGCGGCAATTCCTGGTTGGTCTAGAAGGAACAGAGAATTGAAGACGTCCTAACAGAAAAGGAGAATCTATATCGCCAACAATCAACTTATGTAGGAAGACAACACCGAGAATTAACCTACGGTTGGTTAACGACGGAAGATTAAGAAGAAGAAGCCTGGATGGCAACCGAAGATTAGGATCTCAATTTAAACCTCATAATGCAAAAAGCAGAAATTGCTTCTGAACAGATTCAATACGATCCTGGATATTATTATGCTGCGGAGACTAGATGCAAGATCAGTATTCAAGGATAGGGCGAACAAAAAGAAGTTTCGTTATACACAGAATTATACATTCTGGAGAAATTAATTTGTTTGTCGATGCAATTCGGGTGCGACCAACGCAAGCAAGATCTTGTCGCAATCACGCCCAGTGAGACCTGCACATTTAGCATACATCCTATTCTCACATAGCCATCAGTTAAAAAATTGCGGCTGTGCAGACATATTTTCTACCGGCGTTAAAAGATAAGCAGAAGTTGCGAGACCGCAGAGCGAATCGAAAAACAGTGCACAAAAATAGAGCAAGCAAACGCTCAAAAAAATATTTGTAACAAACAAATTGTTTGGAGGGATGGGCAACAGCAAAAATTTGCGAGAGCGCGATGCACAAGCAGAAATATGTAGCAGCGCACAAACGCACAAACAAGTGTATGTCGGGGAGCACCAAAGCAAAAGAATCAAAACAGACCATAACAGCAACACGGAACTGACGCTGCGACGCAATAAATGCAATAAATGCAATAATTAATAGACTTACGCTGCACAACAGATAGCACTTTGAACAATTAATTAAAGCTTTTTAAATAAAGCACTAAATGTACAAAATTTAGAATTAAAAGCAGGATCAAAGCGCTAAAATATATAAAAATCTTGGAGCACAAGTAAAACACGTCAGTCACTCTCAACTGAGAACTCTCTCTGTGAAAATGCAACAAAATTAAAAGACTTGCATTTAACACACACAATTGATGCATTAAGCACGTTAAGAGACAACGTTCGGATAGGCATAAAATAACAATATTCCTTCCAAATTCACTTAACACTTCAGGGTAATTACTTTCAATGCCAGTTGATACTAAACCATCAGAAACTGAAGTAAATACCCCATCAATTGACAACACAATGGCCCAAACAGCTATAAGTTTCCTTAAACTAGCCTCATCGCTCTTACCAGAGTTTGATGGAACGGCAGAAAACTCACAAAGCTTCAAAGATGCGTTGAGTCTTATAGACTCACGAAAAGAAGATCATGAAGCATCAGCTGTCAGTCTAATCAAGACAAAAAAAAAAGCCAATGCAAGAAAATTGATAAGCAATGAGCAAACTATCGCTCATTGCAAATCTAAAAGGCGAATCAGTCGAAGTATTGTCAGCCAAACTACTTAAACTGCAACAAAAAAGCAAAACTGCCAACCAGTACATCAAGAGGCTGATCAGTTAACAAAAGCTTTGGAAGGAGCCTTAATAAACGATGGCTTAACGCCAGAATTGGCCAATAAATACAGTACAGCCCAGGCAGTGAAGGCAATGACCAAAAAACTTATCATGCAGGCAGACACATTCAATATGTCAACAGTTGCACCGAAGCAACTGGACGATCTAGTACTGTATTGTTTTACCAAAATTACTCACAACGTGCGGAAACCGCGGCAGAGGTAATTATAGAGGCCGACAATAAATAACAACAATAACAGAGGCAATCCTCGAGGCGGCTCATATAGAAGCGGCTTAACCAGAGGACACAGACAGTAAAACCAGACCCGAGTTACACTCATTAAAGAACATACTGGCTTGAAAAAGAATCCGGTATACATGAGATCAGCCAACTCAAACTGGCACCGAGCGAAAAGATATTAAAATTAATTTCAATTGAATCTTTTAAAAATATGGGCAACAAAATATTAAAATCATTACGAATAGCGCTACTCTAGCCGGTGACCATAATAGAAAATGAAAAAGATCAAGAAGCGATACTGTTTACATATCATGACGATCCTATACAAGGAGGTCATACTAGCATTTCAAGAACGCTAGCTAAATTAAAAAGACACTACTACTGGAAAAATATGACACGTCATATAGCCAAGTACATACGTAGATGTCCTAAATGCCAAAAGTCGAAAACGACGATCCACACAAAAACACCTTTGACCCTTACAGAAACGCCTATAAATGCGTTCGACAGTGTGATAGTGGATACTATAGGTCCAATACCAAAATTCGAAAATAATAACGAATATGCAATTACATTGATATGCGATTTAACAAACTATCTTGTAGCTATTCCAGTACCAAACAAATCAGCGGACAGTTGCAATATTTGAATCTTTTATACTACTGGTCCAATGAAGACGTTCATTTCGGACATGGGAACTGAATATAAAAATTCTGTCATTAACTACCTGTGCAAATACTTAAAGATAGACAATTTAATGTCTGCAGCACAACACCACCAGACAGTTGGAACAGTAGAGAGAAGTCATAGAACTTTCAACTAATACATACGTTCCTACATATCGGTTGATATAACTGATTGGGATGTATGGCTCAAATATTTTGTTTACTGTTTCAACACGACCCCCTCTATGGCACACAATTATTGTCCATATGACTTAGTTTTCGGCAAACAGAACAACTTGCCAAAATATTTTACTAAAATAGATAATATTGACCCAATATACAATATAGATGACTACGCTAAGGAAACAAAACTTAGACTAGAACAGGCATATAAAAGAGCTAGGATAATGTTAGAAAAACATAAGACAAAAAATAAAGAATATGATGATAATAAGATTATCAACTTTAAATTAAAATAGTTTTTTAGGCCCCTATGAAGTAATAGGAATAGAAGATAGAGATAACATTACAATAAAAGATAAAAAAGGTAAAAACAGAAAGTTCATAAGGATAGGTTAAAAATTTTTACTTCATAATCATTTTAGTGAGGCCATGCATAAGAATATTCATATTATTATTCATATTATATTTCATATTATTATTTTTGACATCTTCAATTCTTATTATTGTTCTTATTATTCCTATTATTATTAAACTGAATAATATTTTTACATTTTATATTTTTACATTTTGTTGCATACAATAACAATTATATGTTAAACAAGCCCAGAGCCACTCTATTTATTGGCTCTGGCTTATATTACGCAGCGCGGTTCACTAGCCTCACTAGCTGACCGTTTATGATTACGCTGCATATCCCACGCTCCGTCTGAGCGCATTCCATGAGCAATATATATGCTCACTAACACAGGCATATGCAAGCTACTCACTGTAGCTGTAGCTGTTAACCAATAACAGCATAAGTACATATGTATATCCATAGGTTAAGCTCATAATTTTAAATACGAATAAATTCAATCTGAACAAAGATACAAAACAGCACTTACGTGCAGGCCTTTTACTTAGAGTGTTCTTACTACATAACTATTCGTACTCAAACAAATTTTTTTGGAGCGAAAGGCAACAGCAAAAGTTTGAGCGAGACCGCACAAGCAGGAAAAAGCACAAGCGACCACACCACAGGCTGAAAATAAAGAAAAAAAATAGAGAAATCGTGGTGGTATTCAACTGCGTATAAAGAAACGCAAAGCTGAAACATGCAAGTTATTATATAACAGCAGCAAGCCCCCGATTTGGAACGATGCCTTCCAACACCTTCGAACACCTTCCACTCAATATATAACGAACTTATCTAAAAAATCCAACCCTCCTCAAGCAGAAAAGAAGCTGCTGCCAAAAATGAAAAGAGATGACCTGCCTGGACCATTTTTCAACCCGGCCTGTGCGATGACCTGCAGCGGCAAAGCTGACCGCAACCAGGCAGCCAAACTTTAATTTTAAAATTAAACTAAAAATTTAATATAAAATCTTATAAAATTGTAGTGACGCCCCGTTAAAAGTTTCTGCAATGCATAACAAAAGAATAAAAAAGCGCTACACGATTAGATCTAATGATTTAGATAAAATATATAAGAATGTACTAAATTGTAAAATGAGATATGAAAAAGGAAATATATAATAACGAACTTAACTATAGAAAAATTATAGGATAAGAAAATACTTGCTATACCATTATGAAAAAGAAAAGAAAGAATTCAACAATTGGTCTCAACGACCCAGTAAGCATATAATAATTAGAACATTTATATATGTATACATTTCATTTAGATTTTTCACCGTTAATACATTGTACAAATCCAAAAAGGAATAGTATTGACAACCCTTCCGGGTATAAAAGTTAGGTCAACCATTAAAGAGCATCCAATACTAGAAAGAAAAATAGACTTCGTAGTACTCAATAAATAAAAGATAAGTCCAAATGGAATGCAATGATATTGCTGATCATATCAGAGAAGTTCGAAATAATTTCGATAAATCGTAGAAATGCCTAATACAAAACAGGATTATTCAAACTAGTTGTATGATTTAATGAAGCACGTTAACCAATTTATGACAATAGAGAAAGATTAACTAGCAAAACTTGCTAACCATCAAAGAAAGGCATTCACCCTTGACGTTTGTAACAGAAGAAAAATCTGAGTTGAAGGAAGACGAAGACTTAGATTCTGACACTGAGGAAGAATCGAAACCACAAGAAGAAGATAAATTTAATCTTACAGTCCAAGCGGTAATAAGATAACCCGACCTATCGGATCCAGAGAGCCCTGAAAAACAGTGAAGTTAAAACACTGGAAGAATCCACCAATCCTGACACAAACATGGCACTGGGATATCCGGAGAAGCCGCTGCACCGGCGAACTCCATAACTCTTCTTCGGATAGTGTAAATCCCGTCTGTTCCAACCACCAACCGGATGACTACCGGTCTTTGTACACGCTGCACCCGCAATTGATAAAAATCCAATTTCTTCACAACGTATCCTATGGAACCAGAACTAATTATAATTGAGGCACTACTATGGATGATAATCATACTTTTCTCCTCAGCCAAGACACTTTTTTCCCCCAATGTAGGCCACAAAATGATGTATAGCAGTAGTGAAAAAACCTTAGATTTAGACTGAACTTTTTCTTTCTACATTTCTCTTAACCAGTACACAAGTAATACGTCGTCTGATCTCGAATCTTTTCGAAAAAATAACCTATACCGAGGCGTTAACTGAAAACCGGCAGTTATCTTAGATTTGATTTGTATGGCTTTTAGATGAAACACCCCTAAGACTTTTCCTTGCTCATTTAACAACTGATAATATGACGAACCCTCTTTTCGAGTTACCAGACTATGTACAAAAACTAGAGCTAGCTTCGCACTAAATTTTTTAGCAGCATTACTCTGGCAGAAGTTGCGTGCGAATATCTTATCTTCGATTTTAAGATGTTAGCGTTTTGTTGATGCGACTCGGCCATCTTCCGCAGTGCCAATTCACGAATGTTTGAATAACATTGGGATGCTCAATTGTAGTATCTTCATTAATTAATTGTAAACGACGTAGTAACTCGTAATCTTTGCCATGAAGAACCATGTTCTGCCCAAATACCAAAAAGTACGCAGCAATCCCAGTGCTTTGATGCACACTAGCTCTTAGCGCTGTGCTTATTTCTGGAAGTTTAAGATCTCAATTAGAATGGTCTTGCCCTATGTATGCTCGTATCGATCGATTTAGTCTCTCGCTTGCGTTCGCTTGGGGCGAATATATGGCGGTGCACATGTGATCTATTCCGAATCTTGTTGGAAAAGCCTTAAATACTCCCGAAACAATTTGAGTTCCATTATCGGTTAAAATTTTCTCAGGTACACCAAACCTGCAAAATAGGGTATTTTCTTGGTAATCACAAATTTTATTGGAGGTGAACTTTTTAAGAGGCTATGAGAAATGGAATTTCGTGTGATGGTCGACTATAACCAAAAGTCCTATGTTTCCACGGACGTTTTCAGCTCATTGGTTTGCCCATATTTGGTCTTAGAACACTATTTGGGTTTTTTGTTTGTCGACATATACTACACTGCGATACATATTCCCGTATTTAGTCTCTCGCTTGCGTTCGCTTGGGGCGAATATAAGGCGGTGCACATGTGATCTATTATATTATGGCGCATCGGCTACTACATTTCAGGAACTTTTTCTATGGGTTATCTTAAACGAGAAGCCTGGAAATTTAAAGCCCATTTAGCTGAACGACCTGTAAGATCTTTCTGGCGTATGAGCCATTGCAAAGAGGCATGGTCGTTAATCACCTCAAAATCTTGCCCTTCTACATAAGCTCTAAATTTCTTACCTCTTATTATTGTTAAGCACTCTAACTCGGTCGCTGAGTAATTTCTTTGCGCCCTTGGAAGCTTCTCAGACATAAGGGCCATCGGTAATTCTTCACCCGTTTTACTCTTCTGAGCCAGCACACAGCCAAGCCCGAACGTACTAGCATCCGGTGTAGCCAGGACTGGAGCGGACGTCAAACGACTTTTTGTAGTGTGTATATACCTTAAAGGAACACCCTATATGCAAATATGAAGTATGCGGCACTATGTTGCATACAATAACAATTATACATTAAACAAGCCCAGAGCCACCAGCATATAAGAAAGTAATGACAGAACTATGTTCAAAATATACAGATATCTTTGGATTGGATACTAAACCAATCACAACTAATAACTTTTACAAGCAAAAATGAAGATTGAAAGATGATGAACGAAGTTATATTAAAAACTATAGAACTCCTCACTCACAACAAGCAGAAATAACTAATAAATAAACTTGTTAAAAATAAAATAGTAGAACCCTCTGTGTCTGAATATAATAGCCCGTTACTATTAGTACCAAAGAAATCCTTACCGAATCAACGTAGAAAAGATGGCGTTTAGTGATAGACTATCGCCAAAATAATAAAAAACAAGTAAGAGGTTCTAGTCGGGAGCTCCCGGGGATACCCTGAACCCTCTTCTTCCAAAAGGCGATAGGTATAAAATGAAAGATACTTGATATATGTATACTATTCTTGAAGCTACATGTCATGTTTGGTGACTCTAGCTAATATTATTTGCCGAAATTGCTCAAAAAACAGGATTTCGATATCGATTTTTATCCATTACTTGGAAACGGGGCAAGTTATCGAATATCGGAAACAAACTCGATCTGCGCGGGCACTAGGAGGGCCTACAGCTAAAAACCAACTCTTTAGCTCTTATAGGTTCTGAGATCCTTGCGTTCATACATACGGACGGACGGCAATTAATCACTTCAAACCATGTGTATATGGTAGACATTTCACAGCAAAAACAGACCACAGACCGTTAACTTACCTATTATCAATTGTTAATCCCACATTAAAATTAACCAGAACGATGCTTGATTTAGAAGAATATGAGTTTACAGTAGAGTATCTTAAGGGTAAAGATAATCATGTAGCGGATGCGTCATCAAGAATAACCATTCAAGAACTATTCAAAAGCTTCAAAGCCCAACGTATATCAAGTCATCAAAAATGAAGATCTACGAAAAGTAGTGACCTTGCATGTATAAAAATGCTATGTTTCTTTAAACATGGACAGAAAATTACTGCATGATATGATGTTAACGAATTATATACTAATTGAATTCTTGACTTGACTTGACTCCAAAGGCTTGAAACGCAAACCGGTATAAATGAAATCAGCCAACTCAAAATGGCACCGGGGGAAAATATCTTTGAACTCACTGCAATTGATAAATTCAAAGAAATGGGCAATAAAACATTAAAATCATTAAGAGTAGCGCTACTCAACCCGGTGAAAAAGAAAAAGAAGCAATACTGTCTTCATTCCATGATGAACCTATTCAAGGAGGTCATACTGGCATTTCAAAAACCTTGGCCAAGGTCAAAAGATATTATTTCTGGAAAGGTATGTCTAAAGATATAACTGAGCACATACGAAAAAATGTCAAAAAATGAATATAACAAAGCACACTAAAACTCCACTTAGACTGACAGAAACACCAATAAGTTCTTTCGACAGAGTGATACACATCTGAGAATGGGAACGAGTATATAGTCACATTAATATGTGATTTAGCCAAATACTTGGTTGCCGTCCCAATTGCAAAATTGCATTGTAAAAGTGCAAATACTGTAGCAAAAGCAATATTTGAATCATTTATTCTGAAGTACGGTCCAATGAAGTCGATCATTACGGACATGGGAACAGAATATAAGAATTCGATTATAAATGATTTGTGCAAATATTTAAAAATACATAACGTCTACGGCACATCATCACTAGACAGTTGGAACAGTAAAAAGAAGCCATAGCACATTTAATGAATACATACGCTTATATATATATCAGTTGATGAAGCTGATTGGGACGTATGGCTTCAATCTCTATATATAAAACTGTTTGTCCTGACTGACTGACTGACTGACTGACTAACTGACTGACTGACTGACTGACTGACTGACTGACTGACTGACTGTATGGTGATCAACGCACAGCCCAAACCGTAAGAGCTAGGAAGCTGAAATTTTCACTGTAGATACCTTATGTGATGTAGGTGCACGTTAAGACGGGGTTTCGGGAAATTCCACCCGCAAGTGTGGAAAAATCGCGAAAAACTTTTGTATGTAACTTTTTTGTTTACCATCCGATCAACCTCAAAATTATTTTCAAAGATCTTTGTTCAAATTCATTTGAGGGGTGTTTCACACTTTTCGAAAAATCCGTTCCTCCTTAGTGGAAATTGAGGTCAAGGATTTGGTGGGTGACGTTTCGCGCTCAAATTCGTTTCCAGAGATTTTAGAAAAATCATTTGAGACGTGTTTCTCACTTTTCGCAGCATTCAAACTTCTTCGGGGGGAATGCGATTTAAAGATTTTTTGTGCGAAGTTTTAAGTTGTGTCCGATTTGCTTCAAACTTATTTTTAAAGCTCTTCATAAGAACTTAATAAGTACGTATATCAGCGATTTGGAAAATTCCACCCGCAACAGTGGTAAATTGGCGGAAAAAGGTTGTATGAAAGTTTTTTGTTTATCATCCGATCGGCCCCAAATTCATATTTAAAGATCTATGTTTAAATTCATTTAAGGGGTGTTTCATACTTTTTGAAAAATCTATTCCTCCTTGGTGGAAATGGAGGTCAAAGATTTGGTGGGTGACGTTTCGCACTCAAATTCATTTCCAGAGATCTATTAGAAAAATCATTTGAGACGTGTTTCACACTTTTCGCAGAATTCAAACTTCTTCGTGGGGAATGCGATTTAAAGATTTTTTGTGCGAAGTTTTAAGTTGTGTCCGATTTGCTTCAAACTTATTTTCAAAGCTCTCAATAAGAACTTAATGAATACGTATTTCGACGATTTGGAAAATTCCACCCGCAACAGTGGTAAAATGGCGGAAAACGGTTGTATGAAAGTTTTTTGTTTACCATCCGATCGGCCCCAAACTAATTTTCAAAGATCTATATTCAAATTCATTTGAGGGGTGTTTCACACTTTTTGAAAAATCCATCCCTCCTTGGTGCGAAGATTTGGTGGATGGCGTTTTGTGTTCAAATTTATTTCCAAAGATCTATAAGAAAAATCATTAGAGACGTGTTTCACATTTCTCGCAAAATCTAAACTCCTTCGGTGGAAAATGCATTATTAAGATTTTTTGGTGAATTTTAAGAGCTTTCCGATTTGCATAAAAGTTGTGTGATTCCCGTCCGATCAGTTTTAAAATCATTTTCAAAGCTTTTTTGATTTTATAACATACGTGCCACGGGCAAGGCCGGGTTATACCCGCTAGTACTTCATATACTGTTTACTAGCCATAAATTGGATCCAGAATATTTAGGATCCTATACAGTAGTATCAGTAGAAGACATAATAACATCTTAATCAAAAACAATAGGAATAAACAACAGAAAGCTCAAAGGGATAGGCTAAAAATGTTTACTTCATAATTTATTAGAGTGTGACCTTGCATAAGAATTGTTGTAGTAGGCCGTCCACAGGGCTTCCAGGTAAACTTGTTCGAATTGCTGAATAGTTGGGGGAGCGTTTCTGTTTAAGAAAAACAAGTTTTTTCACTCTTAGATTATTTTTCGTCTGTCGGTTTTTCCAGAATATATATTACATTGTGTTAGTGTAAGTGTGGTAAATTTCATTTTCCTTGTTTCAATTCCGGAGTTACTTTGGCGGTTGGATGGCGACGGCCAGGACCCCCGACTAGAAAATGACCGGGAGTCAGAGCTAAGTGATCAGTAGGATCTTCCGACATTGGAGCAATCGGTCTTGAATTCAGGCATGCTTCAACTTTGGAGCGTGGAAAGCTCTTCAAAGGTGTATTTGGAGGTCGATGTAGACTTATAAAATAGAGTTTTGAAACTCTTTACACCTGCCTCCCACAGGCCACCCATATGCGGTGCACTAGGAGGGTTGAAGTGCCAAGACAGTTTCTGGAGAATGTAAGTGGCCTGGAGTTGCGTCTTAGCGTTTCCACAAAATCACCCGAAAGAACTTTGGCCGCTCCGACGAAAGTTTTGCCGTTGTCGGAATGGATTTGACTTGGGCAACCTCGTCGTGCCACAAATCTCACAAATGCTCTAGGAATTTTTCTGTGGTCAGGTCAGATGTAGCTTCTAGGTGGACGGCATTGGTGCTGAAGCACACAAAGATGCACACTTAGCCTTTTGTAATAAGGCATGCGCGACCTGTGTAATTTTTAACATCGAAGGGGCCTGCAAAATCGACTCCTGTGTGAGTGAACGGCCGAGAGAATGGTTCTCTCTCCACATGCAAGTCGCTGCGTTTGCAATTTCTTTTTTTGGATGACGCAGATTTTGCAGGAATGGATTGTGGATTTGACCAACACCTTGAGTTTTGGAATCCAGTACTGTGATCGTATTAAACGCATCATAAGATGAGTGAAAGCGGTCATAAGACGCGAATATTTATTTATTTATTTATTTATTAGTGGTCGACAAAACGAGTGTCTTCCTAATTATTCAATACATTATATTTACAATTATGAAATTTAGATGCTAAAAGCCGAGATAGAGATCACAAATTTTTAATAGCATCACCGACCGATGGAGGTGTTTTATTTGCCAGTCCGGCTAGCTGTGCCCCTTTTCACAGCTAATTTTGTCAGTGACGCTATTAGAGCCTACATCTAAGAAGAAGGGTGTAAGTAGGAAAAAGTGCTCTTAAGTAAAATTAAAAATAATCTTAATTTGCTATATTATTTAAGAATATATCATAAATAGGAGAAAAGAAAGTAAAAAGATTGTTAATAAAGTAAAGAACTGTATGCTAGATATACAGAGTGTTAAGAAGATAGGATAAAGAGATAGTATTGGGAAAGTAATGGGAAATCACCGACCCGGTGGGGGAAAATTTACAGCCTGTCCGGCAAGCTATGCCCGTGCTCATAGCTGGGAATGGTCAGTGACTTCCCGAAGGTATCCTGAAAGCGATTTAATTGGGGGTAGAGAAAGTTCGGTAGAGAAAACGTGATGCAAACTATTGTAATTTTTACATAGCACGCGAAAAGGATTGTGCATAGCGTAGTCTGTTGTGCACGTCGATAGGAATAAGGGGCGGTAATTTCTGGTTGGTCTAGCCGGAACAGAGAATTGAAGACGCCCTAGCAGAAAAGGAGAATCTATATCGCCAACAACCAACTTATGTAGAAAGACAACACCGAGAATTGTCCTACGGTTGGTTAACGACGGAAGGTTAAGAAGAAGCAGCCTGCTGGAATAGGATGGCAACCGAAGATTTGGGTCCCAATTTAAACCTCGTAAGGCAAAAAGCACAAATTGCTTCTGAACAGATTCAATACGATCCTGGCTATTGTTATACTGCGGAGACCAGATGCAAGAGCAGTATTCAAGGATAGGGCGAACAAGAGAGATGTACAGAAGTTTCGTTATAAAAGGATCGTTAAACTCTTTAGATCATTGTTTAATGAATCCAAGTACACCTTTTGCCTCATTAACGATGGTATCTATGTGAAGATTGAAACAGAGTTTAGAATCAAAAACAACGCCTAAATCCTTAACTGTTAGTATACGTTGCATTGGAGTATTGTCGATTGTATAACTGACCAGATAAGGTGTAGTACGATTAAATGTCATAAACATACACTTTGAACAATTCAGATGCAATTGATTGGCCGAGCACCAAAGTTGCATAGCGTTCAAATCGTCTTGAAGACGATTATGATGTATGATAGAATAAGTTTCACGTCGTCCGCATACATGAGTACACGGGCATGGGATATAACAGAGGGAAGATCATTTATAAAAAGAGTAAAGAGTAAAGGTCCAAGATGACTACCTTGAGGAACACCAGAAGTAACGTGAACCTGTTTAGAGGTAGTCAGCCTCAGCATTACTCTTTGGGTCCTACCCATAAGAACTAATCCAAAACAACAACAGTGTAAATGAAATCAGCTTGCGTTTTCGAAAGGAAAATATCATTTACCAAGGAAGTAAACTCAAGCAGATTGGTCGTAGTAGACCGATTCTTTACGAATCCATGTTGAACAGGGGAAACAACTGATTTGCAGAAATGCTGCAAATTCGAAGTGATTATTTTTCAAATAATTTAGGAATAGCGGACAGTTTTGCAATGCCCCTGTAATTTAGTATATCAGACTTTCCACCTTTCTTGTGGAGAGGAATGATATAAGATTCTTTCCAAAGAGATGGAAAGACAGAAGATTCAAGGGATAGATTAAAAAGCCTTAGCAATGGATAAACAAGGGAAGAACTACACTCCTTGAGTAGACAACTAGGGATATTGTCAGGCCCAGGAGAGAAAGATGATTTTAAAGAATTTAAAGCTAAAAGGAGAGAGGAATGGGAAATAATAGGGGGAGGTATAGAACTAGAGGATGTAATAGTATAAGGGTAAGAATTATTATTAGGACAGACAGAATCAGAGTCATTGCTAGCTTTATCCATCCCGAGAGCAAAAGAAGATGGCAAACTTGAAGATTTACGCTTCGAGTTTACGAAATTGTAAAACTGTCTCGGATTTAGGGTAAATTGGCTTTTGCAACGAGTTAGATAATTCTCATAGCATTGAGAATTCAGAAGAAAGAAGTTCGACTTGGCTTTGGAATATTTAGCCAAGTCTGTACACGAACCAGACTTTTTAAACTTTTTGAAATATTTAGATTTTATATTTTTTAGATTCGATAATCACGAGTAAACCAAGGTGGCTTTGAAGAAGTAGTCGAAGGAATTGACCTGGGAATACACATATCTAAGAGGGAGTTTAGGGTGTTATAAAAAAAGTTAATAGCGGTATTCATGTCAACCGAGTCATATAAAAAAGACCAATCGGTTGCATAAATAAGCTGATTCAGCAATGAATAATTTCCTTTGCGAGGAAGAGGAAGAGATAAAGGAGGGGACCTAGATACATTAGAAATAAGGTAGGCGTTAACAAATACAAGATCAAGTGTTCTATTCAAATGATTAGAAATTGAATTGATTTGAAACAACGAAAGGTCAAGCACGCAATCTATAAAGTCATGCTGTGCTGAGGGCACTAAATAATTTTCGGCTGTGAAAAGTGACCAAGAGATGTTCGGCAAATTAAAATCACCCAACACAATTAATAGGTCATTATCACGCACGTGTGAAGAAACTTCTTTAATACAAGAAATATGTTTCATATAAACTTGAATATCAGAAGAAGGAGGAACATAAGAGCATGTAATATAAATATT
>NW_026997706.1:0-14739 GCF_035044405.1 Drosophila montana
CAGACACATAGGAAGAGAGAGAGAGAGACACAGAGAGGCAGACAGACAGACAGATTCGCAGACATACAGACTCACAGGAAGATAGAGAGAGATACACAGACAGTCAGGCAGATAGATAGACAGGAATACCCACAGTATCGCAGACAGACGCATAGATAGGCAGACAGCAGACAGAGAGGCAGACATACATACATCCAGTCAGGAAGACTGGCAGGCAGACATACAGACAAACATTCAGACAGACATATAGACAGGCAGATAGACAGCCACACAGGTAAACAGACAGGTAAACCACCAGATTCGGAATAAGTCAGAGACACAGGCAGAGAGAGAGAGATAAAGCGAGAGAGAGTGAAAGAGAGAGAGAGAGAGGGAGAGAGAAATCGAGAGTGAAGGAGAGATAGTGAGAGAAAGGCATACAGACAGGTAGGGTGACTCACAGACTCGACAACAGACAGACATATAGGCAGATATAGAGACAGACAGACAGCAGAGAGAGACACACATGCAGACAGAGAGACAGCCATACAGGCAGACAGGCAGTCAGACAGACAGACAGACTGACAAACAGATAGGCAGACAGACAGACAGGCAGACAGACCGGAAGATGAAGAGACATATAAGAAGACAGACAGGCAGGCATACAGACAGGCAAGCAGACAGACAAGTAGGCAGGCAGAAAAACAGGCAGACAGACAGACAGGCAGACTGGATGACAGGCAGACATACAGACAGACAGGCATACAGATATACCCGACCGGCAGATAAATAGACAAACAGGCATACATAGACAGACACACAAGCAGAGAGGGACAGGCACACTGGAAAGCAGGCAGAGAGAGAGAGAGAGAGAGAGAGAGAGATAGAGATGGAGAGAGAGGCATGCATACAGACATACACAGAGGCAGACAGTCAGATAGTCAGACAGACAGAGACACAGGCATGCGTAGAGATAGAAAGAGACAGACAGACGCGCAGAGAGACAGACAGGCAGACAAACAGGAAGACAAACAGGAAGACAAACAGGAAGACAAACCGGCAGACAGACAGACGGATAGGAAGATAGTCAGACAGACACGCAGATCCAAGGACTCGCAGATATACAGCTATACAGGAAGAGAGAGAATGATACACAGACAGTCAGACAGACAGATAGACAGGCATACATAGACAGACACACAAGCAGAGAGGGACAGGCAGACTGGAAAGCAGGCAGAGATAGAGAGAGAGAGAGAGAGATAGAGAGAGATAGAGATGGAGAGAGAGGCATGCATACAGACATACACAGAGGCAGACAGTCAGATAGTCAGACAGACAGAGACACAGGCATGCGTAGAGATAGAAAGAGACAGACAGACGCGCAGAGAGACAGACAGGCAGACAAACAGGAAGACAAACCGGCAGACAGACAGACAGATAGGAAGATAGTCAGACAGACACGCAGATCCAAGGACTCGCAGATATACAGCTACACAGGAAGAGAGAGAATGATACACAGACAGTCAGACAGACAGATAGACTACCTACAGGATCGCAGACAGACACACCGGCAGAGGCAGACGCACAGGCATACTGATAGTCAGACTGATATAGAGACTGATTAACAGTTATGCAGAGAGGAAGAGAGTGAGAAAGAGAGAGAGAGAGAGAGAGAGAGAGAGAGAGAGAGAGAGAGAGAGAGAGAGAGTGAGAGAAAGAGAGAAAGAGAGAGAGAGAGACGTAGACGGGCAGACAGACGGACAGACTCGCAGGCATACAGACACACAGGATGAGAGAGAGAGAGAGACACTGACAGTCAGGCAGGCAGATAGACAGGAATACCTACAGTATCGCAGACAGACTCACCGGCAGAGACAGACATGCTGATATACAGACAGACATATTAGAGAAGGAGATCGCAGATCGCCACGGACTCTCTGACCACCAGTTTGGCTTCCGCAAACAGAGGAGAACTGTCGACGCAATCAAGCTGGTAGCGGACACGGCAAGGATTGCTATAAAAAGTACTGCCTTGGGACAACGCTAGACGTGAAAAACGCGTTTAACTCGGCAAGCTGGACAAATATACTCTTGTCACTCTCCAGGCTGCAGATCTCTGAGTACCTCATCAATCTTGTTGCTGGATACTTCAAGGACCGGGTACTCATGTACGACACTGCTGCAGGACGACGCAAGTACGCCAATTCTGGAGGCGTCCCGCAAGGATCGGTGATTGGACCCTTGCTCTGGAACGTAATGTTTGACGGAGTGCTCCGACTTGCCCTACCACCTGGATGCAGCATCGTAGGCTTCGTAGACGACATCGCAATTGTCACGGTGGCAAATGAGAAAGTGCAGGTGGAGAGAAACACCAACGAAGCAGCCCAGCAGGTGACTAGGCGGCTTGTCGAAAATGGCTTCAACCTAGCTGCGCAAAAAACGGAGGCAGTTCTTATCAGCAGCCGGAAGCAAGTGGAAACCACCAACATCATAGTGGACAGCACCGTAGTACTATCCAAGCCAGCGATTAAATATCTAGGCGTCTTGCTGGACCACAGGCTCTGCTTCAAACATCACCTGGAATACGCTGGAGAAAAAGCGAGTAGAGCTACAAATGCACTATCCGGCATAATGGCGAACACTGGTGGCCTTAGACAGCGCAGCAGACGGCTCATCTGCATCGTGGTCCAGTCGATGCTCCTCTACGCGTCATCGATCTGGGGACCAGCAATTAGGATCCCTTCCTACAGCCGCAAATACAGGGCATCGTACAGGCGATGTGCACTCCGGGTTCTGTGCGCCTTCCGCACCGTCTCAGATGACTGGATCTGCTTGCAACAGAAAACCGCATCGCAGCACGCAGTCGGGAGGCAACATAAGAAGAATGGCAAACACGATGGGCGGCTTCCCCTAATGGCAGCTGGACCAAAGGCATAGTCCCGGACCTACGGCCGTGGGTAAACAGGAAGTACGAACAAACCGACTTCTACCTGACCCAGCTACTGACAGGACATGTTTGCTTTAAATCCTATCTCTTTAGGCTTAGGTATGAAACGGATCCGTTTTGCACGCACTGTGCGCGGACCATAGAGGACGCAGAACACGTCTTTTTTGTCTGTCCCAGATTTTCTGCTGAACGGGAAGAGCTAAGCCAAAGTATTGGGAGAACTTTTACAGTCATTGACTTGATAGATATCCTACTTAGCTCGCAAAAGAATTGGGTTGCAGTAACCCACATGGCTGCAGAAATGATCAAATCCTTGCGTCGCGCTGAAAGACAGCGCAATACAAGTTCTAACTCTAGATAACATACTAGAAGAGGCTTTCATGCCATCTCCCACTTGTGAGGTAATACTTAGCGGTCGTTCCGCGAGAGGGAAACGGAGAGTGGGGGGCGGTATTAGTGGATGAAAGTCCCACACTTTTCGGCTTTAAATGCTTTCCCCCCTATTAAAAAAAAAAAAATATACCTACAGCCTCGCAGACCGACACAAGGGCAGAGACAGACAGGCTGCCATACAGACAGACTGACATGCACACAGAGAAACAGGCAGACGGGCAGACATACAGACAGGCACACAAATAGACAGACAGAAAAGCAGAAAAGCAAGGCAGTCAGACGCACGGGCAGAGAGAGAGACAGGCGGCAGACAGGCAGGCAGACCGACCGGCAGACAGATAGGAAAACATGCAGACAGACACGCAGACCCACAAACTTGCAGAAATAGAGACACACATGATGAGAGAGACAGATACATAGACAGGCAGGCAGACAGATAGGCAGAAATATCTACAGCCTCGCAGACAGATACACCGGCAGAGACAGACGGGCAGACTTACAGAAGGACAGATATGTAGACAGAGACACAGACAGCCTGGTAGACAGACAGACAGGTACACAGATAGACAGACAGAAAGGCAGTCAGACAGACCGGCAGACAGACAGACCGGCAGACAGACAGACAGATAGGAAAATAGGTAGACGGTCACACAGACTCGCAGACAAACAGACACACAAAAGGAGAGAGATACACAGACAGTCAAGCAGACAGAAAGACAGCCCCACCAAATCCTGTTCTCCCTGCAGCCCCATCAGCGCCTACGTTAACTGTTGTTGCCCCTCGTAGGCAAGTTTTTATGTCTCGACTTTCGTCTGACACCACCTCTGAGTCATTGGCAGCCTATATTGCTAGCAAATCTTCTGCTAGCGTGTCAATTACTAAATTTAATTTCTCCACTCCTCGTGAAATATCATCATTCAAAATAAATGTTTCACATGATATGTTCCCAATCATTTGTGATCCCAAATTTTGGCCTCCACACATGATTGTTCACGAGTTCAAGCCAAAAAAGCGTAACCAGCCTGTCACCCTTCCAGTCCCTTCAATACAAGGTACCATTTCTGCCCCAAAAAACTAACTTCTTCTTCTGACCAAGTCTCTATTCATTATCAGAATGTCAGAGGTCTCATTTCAAAACTCAAAAATCTTTTCATGGCCAGCACTTCCTTCGATTCGGATATAATCGCATTTTCAGAAACATGGTTAAATTCAACCATATCTGATTTTGAGGTTTTTTCGAATAATTTTATTTTGCATAGAAATGATCGGCTGACTCGTGGTGGTGGGGTATTAATTGCCGTTAAAGCCACTCTCCAGTCAGAACTTTTCTGTTTTAGTACGCCTACTGACGCTGAGATTGTCTCAGTCAAGGTGTCTTTTCCTACACGGAATATTTATATTACATGCTCTTATGTTCCTCCTTCTTCTGATATTCAAGTTTATATGAAACATATTTCTTGTATTAAAGAAGTTTCTTCACACGTGCGTGATAATGACCTATTTATTGTGTTGGGTGATTTTAATTTGCCGTACATTTCTCGGTCTCTTTTCACTGCCGAAAATTATCTAATGCCCTCAGCACAGCATGACTTTATAGATTGTATGCTTGACCTTTCGTTGTTTCAAATCAATTCAATTTCTAATCATTTGAATTGAACACTTGATCTTGTATTTGTTAACGACTACCTTATTTCTAATGTATCTAGGTCCCCTCCTTTATCTCTTCCTGAGGATGTATATCATCCTACTTTAGAGGTTGCAATGTTCAATTGTAATCCTCTCATTTCGTGCTCATCAGCCAATAAGCCCCGCCGTTGCTTTCGCAAAGGAAACTATTCCTTGCTGAATCAGCTTATTTATGCAACCGATTGGTCTCTCTTATATGACTCGGTTGACATGAATACTGCTATTTACTTTTTTTATAACACCCTAAACTCCCTCTTAGATATGTGTATTCCCAAGTCAATTCCTTCGACTATCTCTTCAAAGCCACCTTGGTTAACTCCCAGATTAACGAATCTAAAAAATATAAAATCCAAATATTTTAAAAAGTTTAAAATGTCTGGTTCGTGTACTGACTTGGCTAAATATTCCGTAGCCAAGTCGAACTTCTTTCTTCTGGATTCTCAATGCTATGAGAATTATCTAACTCGTTGCAAAAGGCAATTTGCCCTAAATCCAAGACAGTTTTACAATTTTGTAAACTCGAAGCGTAAATTTTCAAGTTTGCCATCTTCTTTTTCTCTCGGGATGGATAAAGCTAGCAATGACTCTGATTCTGCTAACCTATTTGCTAATTTTTTTCAATCATCTTACTCTTCAGTCTGTCCTAATAATAATTCTTACCCTTATACTATTACTTCCTCTAGTTCTATACCTCCCCCTATTATTTCCCATTCCTCTCTCCTTTTAGCTTTAAATTCTTTAAAATCTTCTTTCTCTCCTGGGCCTGACAATATCCCTAGTTGTCTACTCAAGGAGTGTAGTTCTTCCCTTGTTTATCCATTGCTAAAGCTTTTTAATCTATCCCTCGATTCTTCTGTCTTTCCATCTCTTTGGAAAGAATCTTATATCATTCCTCTCCACAAGAAAGGTGGAAAGTCTGATATACTAAATTACAGGGGCATTGCAAAACTGTCCGCTATTCCTAAATTATTTGAAAAAATAATCACTTCGAATTTGCAGCATTTCTGCAAATCAGTTGTTTCCCCTGGTCAACATGGATTCGTAAAGAATCGGTCTACTACGACCAATCTGCTTGAGTTTACTTCCTTGGTAAATGATGCTTTCCTTTCGAAAATGCAAACTGATGTCATTTACACTGACTTCAGTAAGGCGTTTGACTCCGTGCACCATGACATTTTACTTTTTAAACTTGACCGAATAGGTTTCCCTCCGTCTCTATTGCTTTGGATTAGTTCTTATTTAAAAGGTAGGACCCAAAGAGTAATGCTGAGGCTGACTACCTCTAAACAGGTTCACGTTACTTCTGGTGTTCCTCAAGGTAGTCATCTTGGACCTTTACTCTTTACTCTTTTTATAAATGATCTTCCCTCTGTTATATCCCATGCCCGTGTACTCATGTATGCGGACGACGTGAAACTTATTTTATCATACACCAATCCCCTACATCATTCTCGTCTTCAAGACGATTTGAACGCTATGCAACTTTGGTGCTCGGCCAATCAATTGCATCTGAATTGTTCAAAGTGTATGTTTATGACATTTAATCGTACTACACCTTATCTGGTCAGTTATACAATATACAATACTCCATTGCAACGTATACTAACAGTTAAGGATTTAGGCGTTCTTTTTGATTCTAAACTCTGTTTCACTCTTCACATAGATACCATCGTTAATGAGGCAAAAGGTGTACTTGGATTCATTAAACGATGGTCGAAAGAGTTTAACGATCCTTTTATAACGAAACTTCTGTACATCTCTCTTGTTCGCCCTATCCTTGAATACTGCTCTTGCATCTGGTCTCCGCAGTATAACAATAGCCAGGATCGTATTGAATCTGTTCAGAAGCAATTTCTGCTTTTTGCCTTACGAGGTTTAAATTGGGACCCTAATCTTCGGTTGCCATCCTATTCCAGCAGGCTGCTTCTTCTTAACCTTCCGTCGTTAACCAACCGTAGGACAATTCTCGGTGTTGTCTTTTTACATAAGTTGGTTGTTGGCGATATAGATTCTCCTTTTCTGCTAGGACGTCTTCAATTCTCTGTTCCGGCTAGACCAACCAGAAATTACCGCCCCTTATTCCTATCTACGTGCACAACAGACTACGCTATGCACAATCCTTTTCGCGTGCTATGTAAAAATTACAATAGTTTGCATCACGTTTTCTCTACCGAACTTTCTCTACCCCTAATAAAATCGTTGCTTTCAGGATACCTTCGGGAAGTCACTGACCATTCCCAGCTATGAGCAGGGGCATAGCTTGCCGGACAGGCTGTAAATTTTCCCCCACCGGGTCGGTGATTTCCCATTACTTTCCCAATACTATCTCTTTATCCTATCTACTTAACACTCTGTATATCTAGCATACAGTTCTTTACTTTATTAACAATCTTTTTACTTTCTTTTCTCCTATTTATGATATATTCTTAAATAATATAGCAAATTAAGATTATTTTTAATTTTACTTAAGAGCACTTTTTCCTACTTACACCCTTCTTCTTAGATGTAGGCTCTAGTAGCGTCACTGACAAAATTAGCTGTGAAAAGGGGCACAGCTGGCCGGACTGGCAAATAAAACACCTCCATCGGTCGGTGATGCTATTTGAAATTTGTGTTCTCTATCTAGGCTTTTAGCATCTAAATTTCATAATTGTAAATATAATGTATTGAATAATTAGGAAGACACTCGTTTTGTCGACCACTAATAAATAAATAAATAAATAAAATAAATAAATAAATACCCACAGTATCGCAGACAGAAGCACCGGCAGAGACGGACAGGCTAATATACAGACAGACAAACATGCAGGCAGGGAGACAGGCAGACGGGCAAACAGACAGACAGGCACACAGATAGACAGACAGAAAGGCAGACCAATCGACTCGCAGACAGTCAGATGCACGGGCAGACAGAGAGAGACAGACAGACAGGCAGACCGACCGGCGGACAGATAAGAATGTCTGTATACAGACACTCAGACCCACAGACTCGCAGTCACACCGGAAGAGAGAGAGAGATAAATACCTACAGCCTAGCAGACAGACACACCGACAGAGACAGACAGGCAGACTAACAGGCAGACAGAAATGCAGACAGAGAGACAGGCAGGCACATATATTCTGAAAGAAAGGCAGACCAATAGACTCGCAGACAGACAGACGCACGGGCAGAGAGAGACAGACAGGCAGATAGACAGGTAGACATTCAGATAGACAGACATCGAGAGATAGAGAGAACGAGAGAGAAAGTGAGAGAGAGAGAGAGAGAAAGAGAGAGAGAGAGACCTATGGACTCGCAGACAGATAAGAACAACAACAGACAGACAGAGGGACTGACAGGATAATAGGTAGTCAGACAGACAGAGAGGAATACCTACAGCCTCGCAGACAGACACACCGGCAGAGACAGACAGGAAGACTTATATACAGAAAGATATGCAGACAGAGACACAGGCAGACGGGTAGACAGACAGACAGGCACAGATAGAGAGCCAGAAAGGCAGAAAAATAGACTCGCAGACAGTCAGACGCATGGCCGAGAGAGAGAGGCAGACAGACAGGTAGACCCACAGACTCTCAGATATATAGACACACAGAAAGAGAGAGAGATATACACAGGCTGTCAGAAAGGCAGGAATACCTACAGGCTCGCGGACAGACACACCGGCAGAGACAGACATGCAGATATACAGATACACAGACATGCAGACAAAGACACAGACACGCAGACCCACATGCTCGCGGTCATAGAGACACAAAGGAAGTGAGAGGGAGATACACAGACAGGCAGGCAGACAGATAGGCAGGAATACCTACAGGTTCGCAGACAGACACACCGGCAGAGACAGACAGGCAGACTTACAGACAGACAGATATGCAGACAGAGAGACAGACAGACAGGCACATAGATAGACATAGAAAAGCAGACAGTCAGGCGCATGGGCAGAGAGTTAGGCAGACAGGCAGACCGATCGGCAGACAGACACGCAGACCCATAGATTCGCAGATACAGAGGAAAAGAGAGAGAGATACACAGACAGGTAGGTAGATAGATAGGCAGGAATACCTACAGGCTCGCGGACAGACACACCGGCAGAGACAGACATGCAGATATAGAGATACTCAGACATGCAGACAAAGACACAGACACGCAGCCCCACATACTCGCAGTCATAGAGCCACAAGGGAAGAGAGAGGGATATACACATACAAGCAGGCAGGCAGATGGGCAGGAATACCTACAGGCTCGCAGACAGACACACCGGCAGAGACAGACAGGCAGACTTACAGACAGACAGATATGTAGACAGAGAGACAGACAGACGAGCAGTCAGACAGACAGGCACACAGATAGACACAGAAAGTCAGACCAATAGAATCGCAGACAGTCAGACGCACAGGCAGAGAGAGTGAGGCAGACAGTCAGGCAGACCGACCGGCAGACAGACTGACTGATAGGAAGCTAAGCAGACGGTCGCACAAACCCACAGACTCGCAGACATACAGACACAAAGGAAGAGAGAGAGAGGGATACACAGACAGTCAGGCAGACAGTTACACAGACGCACCGGCAGAGACAGACATGCTGATATACAGACAGACATACATGCAGACAGAGAGACAGGCAGACGGGCAGACAGACAGACAGGCACACAGATAGACAGATAGAAAGGCAGACCAATAGACTCGTAGACAGTCAGACGTCCGGGCAGAGAGAGAGAGGCAGACAGGCAGACTTACAGACAGACAGACATGTAGACAGGGAGACAGGCAGATTTACAGACAGACAGATATGTAGACAGAGAGACAGGCTGACAGACAGACCAGCAGACATTAAGACGCACGGACGCACGGGCAGAGAGATAGGCAGACAGGCAGACCGACCGGCAGGCAGACAGACAGATAGGAAAACAGGCAGACAGACACGCAGACCCATAGACTCGCAGACAAACAGGAAGAGAGAGAGAGAGAGATACACAGACAGGCAGGTAGATAGATAGGCAGGAATACCTACAGGCTCGCGGACAGACACACCGGCAGAGACAGACATGCAGATATACAGGTAGACAGACATGCAGACAAAGGCACAGACACGCAGACCCACATACTCGCAGTCATAGAGACACAAAGGAAGAGAGAGGGATATACACATACAAGCAGGCAGACAGATGGGCAGGAATACCTACAGGCTCGCAGACAGACACACCGGTAGAGACAGACAGGCAGACTTACAGACAGACAGATATGTAGACAGAGACACAGGCAGAAGGGTAGACAGACAGACAGGCACATAGATAAGCGACAGAAAGGCAGAAAGACAGACCAGCAGACAGTCAGATGCACGGACAGAGAGATAGGCAGACAGGCAGACCGACCGGCTGACAGACAGACAGATAGGAAAACAGGCAGACAGGCACGCAGACCCATATATTCGCAGATACAGAGGAAAAGAGAGAGAGATACACAGACAGGCAGGCAGATAGATAGGCAGGAATACCTACAGGCTCGCGGACAGACACACCGGCAGAGACAGACATGCAGATATACAGATACTCAGACATGCAGACAAAGACACAGACAGGCAGACCCACATACTCGCAGTCACACAAAGGAAGAGAGCGGAAGATACACAGACAGGCGGGCAGACAGATAAGCAGGAATACCTACAGGTTCGCAGACAGAGACACCGGCAGAGACAGACATGCCGATATACAGGTAGAAAGACATGCAGACAAAGACACAGACACGCAGACCCACATACTCGCAGTCATAGAGACACAAAGGAAGAGAGAGGGATTTACACAGACAAGCAGGCAGACACATAGGCAGGCATACCTACAGGCTCGCAGACAGACACACCGGCAGAGACAGACATGCAGATATACAGGTAGACAGACATGCAGACAAAGGCACAGACACGCAGACCCACATACTCGCAGTCATAGAGACACAAAGGAAGAGAGAGGGATATACACATACAAGCAGGCAGACAGATGGGCAGGAATACCTACAGGCTCGCAGACAGACACACCGGCAGAGACAGACAGGCAGACTTACAGACAGACAGATATGCAGACAGAGAGACAGGCAGACGGGCAGACAGACAGACAGGCACACAGAGAGACCAACAGACTCGCAGTCAGTCAGACGCACGGGTAGAGAAAAAGATATAGGACAGGCAGATCGACCGACGGACAGATAAGAAAACAGGCAGACAGATAAACAGAGAGACACGCAGACCCACAGACTCGTAGACATACAGAAACACAGGAAGAGAGAAAAAGAGATCACAGACAGGCAGGCAGACAGATTGGCAGGAATGCCTGAAGCCCCGCAGACAGACACACCGCCAGAGACAGACAAGCTGATATACAGACAGACAGATATAAAGACTGAGAGACAGGCAGACGGGCAGACAGACAGAAGGGCCTACAGATAGACAGACAGAAAGGCAGACCAATAGACTCGCAGACAGGAAGGCGCACGGGCAGAGAGAGAGAGGCAGACAAGCAGACAGACAGGCAGACCGACCGGCAGATATGTAGGAAGATAAGCAGCCGGTCACACAGACTCGCAGACATAAAGGAACACATGAAGAGAGAGAGATACACAGGCAGTCTGGCAGATAGATAGACAGGAATACCTACAGCCTCGCAGACACACATACCGGCAGAGACAGACAGGCTGATATACAGGCAGACCGACATGCACACTGATAGACGGGCAGACAGACAGACTGGCACACAGATAGACAGACCAAAAAACTCGCAGACAGTCAGCCGCTCGGGCAGAGAGAGAGAGACAGACAGACAGGCAGACCGACCGGCGGACAGATAAGAAAACAGGCGGAAGGACACAGAGAACCACAGACTCGCAGACATACAGGCACACAGGAAGAGAGAGAGAGATACACAGACAGTCAGGCAGACAGAAAGATAGGAATACCTACAGCATCTCAGACAGACACACCGGCAGAGACAGACAGGTAGACTTACAGCCAGACAGATATGTAGACAGAGAGATAGGCAGACACGCAGGAAGAGAGAGAGATACACAGACAGTCAGGCAGACAGAAAGATAGGAATACCTACAGCCTCGCAGACAGACACACCGGCAGAGACAGACAGGTAGACTTACAGTCAGACAGACATGTAGACAGAGAGACAGGAAGACGGGCAGACGGACAGACACGCACACAGGTAGACAGACAGAAAGGCAGACCAATAGACTCGCAGACAATCAGACGCACGGGCAGAGAAAAAGAGACGCAGACAGGCAGGCAGACCGACTGGCGGACAGACAGACAGATAGGAAAACAGGCAGACAGAGAGAGCGAGAGAGAGAGAGAGAGAGAGAGAGAGAGAGAGAGCGAGAGAGAGCGTGAGAGAGAGAGAGATGGAGGGAGGGAGAGGGAAGGGTGGATGGGAGAGTGTGGGAGAGGGAGGGGGAGGGGGAGGGGGAGGGAGAGAGACAGAGAGATAAAGAGAGGAGAGAGAGAGAGAGAGAGAGAGAGAGAAAGAAAGACAGAGCGAGAACGGGAGAGAGAGAGAGAGAGAGAGAGAGAGAGCGAGGGAGTTGGTGGGAGAGGGAGAGAGACAGAGAGATAAAGAGAGGAGAGAGAGAGAGAGACAGAGAGAGAGAAAGACAGAGCGAGAAAGGGAGAGAGTCCTATATATTCGCAGACAGATATGAAGAACAACACATTCGCAGACAGACAAATGATAGGCAGTCCGACAGACAGACAAAGAGACAGACAGGAATACCTACAGCGTAGGCAGACGGACACACAGACCCACAGACTCGCAGACATACAGGCACACAGGACAGACAATAGACTCGCAGACAGCCAGACGCACGGGCAGAGAGAGAGAGATAGACAGATAGGCAGAGCGACCGTCGGACAGACAGACAGAAACACATTAAGAGAGAGAGAGAGAGAGATACGCAGACAGATTGCCAGGAACACCTAAAGCCCCGCAGACAGAAACATCGGCAGAGATAGACAGTCAGAAAGGCAGACCAATAGACACGTGCGGGCAGAGATAGAGAGGTAGACAAGCATACAGACAGGCAGACCGACCGGTACACAGACTGACAGACAGGAAAACAGGCAGACAGACACGCAGACCTACAGACTCGCAGACATACAGACACACAGGAAGGGAGATAGACATACACAGACAGGCAGGCAGACAGATTGGCAGGAATCCCTACAGCCTCGCAGACAGACATACCGGCAGAGACAGACAGCGTAATATACAGACAGACAGACATGCAGACAGAGAGACAGGCAGACCGGCAGAGAGACTGACAGGCGCACAGACAGGAACATAGATAGACAGCAAGGCAGACCAATAGACTCGCAGACAGTCGGACGCACGGACAGAGAGAGAGAGGCAGACAAGCAGACAGACAGATAAGAAACAGGCAGGCAGACATGCAGACCCACTCACTCGCAGACATACAGACACACTGGAAGGGAGAGACAGACTGGCTGATATACAGACAGACAAACATGCAGACATAGAGACAGGCAGACAGGCAGACAGACAGACAGTCACACAGAAAGGCAGACCAATAGACTCGCAGAGAGTCAGACGCACGGGCAGAGATGGAGAGGCAGACAAGCAGACAGACAGGCAGACCGACCGGCACACAGACAAACAGAAATGGAAAACAGGCAGACAGACACACAAACCCACAGACTCGCAGACATACAGACACACAGGAAGAGAGAGAGATACACAGACAGTCAGGCAGACAGATAGACAGGAATAACTACAGCACCGCAGACAAACGCAACGGCAGAGACAGACAGGCGGATATACAGACAGACAGACATGCAGACAGAGAGACAGACAGACGAGCAGTCAGACAGACATGCACACAGATAGACAGAAAGAAAGGCTGACCAATAGACTCGCAGACAGGCAGGCGCACGGGCAGAGAGAGAGAGAGAGGCAGACAGATAGGAAAACAGACATACAGACTCACAGAAAAACACACACACAGGAAGAGAGAGAGCGATACACTGAATGACATGCATACAGGCAGGAATACCTACAGCCTCGCAGACAGACACACCGGCAGCGAAAGACAGGTAGAGATACAGACAGACAGATATATAGGCAGAGTTACAGGCCCACGGGCAGACAGACATTCATGCTCACAGATAGATAGACAGAAAGGAAGACAAACAGATAGGAATATATGCAGACGATCACACAGACCAACAGACTCGCAGACATACAGACACATAGGAAGAGAGAGAGAGATACACAGACAGTCAGGCAGACAGATAGACAGACGCACCAGCAGGGACAGACAGGCTGACATACAGACGGACAGACATGCAGACAGAGAGACAGGCAGACGGGCAGACAGGCACACAGATAGACAGAAAGGCAGCCAATAGACTCGCAGACAGTCAGACGTACGGGCAGAAACAGAGAGGCAGGCAGACAGACAGATAGGAAAACAGGCAGACAGACACGCAGACCCACAGACTCACAGACAAACATACACACACAAAAAGAGAGATATCTACACAGACAGACATGCAGACAGGCAGGAATACCTACAGCCTCGCTGACAGACACTCCGGCAGAGACAGAGAGACAGGCCGACGGGCAGGCAGATAGACAGACTGATAGGCAGACAGACAGAACGGCAGACAGACAGACAGATAGGAAGCTAGGCAGACGGTCACACAGACCCACAGACTCGCAGACAT
>NW_026997707.1:0-24304 GCF_035044405.1 Drosophila montana
TGAACGTCAATTTGGCTTCAGGAAACACAGGAGCACCAGGGATGCCATCAGGGCCGTGACTGAACTAGTAGAAGGCGCAATCCAAGCAACAAGATGGGCAGGTGGCACCAAACAGTACTGCCTAGTCTGTACTTTGGATGTCAAGAACGCGTTCAACTCAGCGAATTGGACGAGAATCCTAGAAGCACTAACAGCCAGACACATCCCGAGCCAGTTAATACAGCTAGTGATTAGCTACTTCCAGGACATAGTGCTAATTTACGACACTGAAGACGGTCAGCGACAGTACACGGTAACTGTAGGCGTTCCCCAGGGCTCTGTTCTCGGGCCGCTAGTGTGGAACGTCATGTACGATGGAGTACTGCGCCTTTGCCTACCAGAGGGCCACACAATCATTGGGTTACCCGATGACATCGCTGTAGTGACTGTGGCGAAGAAACTCGATGAGGTCACTCTTAGGAGCGGCTATCGACAGGATAATTGAGTGGCTATCCCAGAACGGACTCGCGCTAGCGGAGCAGAAGTCGGAGGCAGTTTTAATAAGTAGCAGAAAGATAGTTGAGACGGCCTCGTTGCGCGTTGGCAGTGCTATCATTAAGTCCAAGCCCGCCATCAAATACCTGGGCGTCATGATAGACCACAGACTGTCGTACAAACAGCACTTGGAGTATATTAGCCACAAAGCGGCCAGAGTTACAACAGCAGAGGAGCAGAAGGCTAATCGCTGGTGTGGTGACGTCCACAATCCTCTACGGATCTAAAATATGGGCCCCCGCAATGGAGGTTGCATCTTACAGCCGAGGATGCAAGGCCGCATATCGTCGATGTGCATTGCGTGTAGCCACCTGCTTCCGCACAGTATCGGAAGACGCGGCCTTAGTGCTGGCAGGCATGATCCCACTCGGCCTGATGGCGGCCGAAAGGCAAAGCGGGGCAACCACCAACAGGCAACTGAGGGACAACACCATCGAACAATGGCAAAACAAATGGGATGGGAGCTCAAATGGTAGATGGACCCACAGATTGATCCCAAACCTGAAGCCTTGGCTACAGTGGCGACACGGCGAGGTAGACCACTACCTTGCCCAAATATTGACTGGGCATGGCTGTTTTAAGGCGTACCTGCACAGGTTTAAACATGAGGACGACCCCTTTTGCGAGCACTGCGGGTACGGTGTGGTTGAGGACGCGGAGCACGCATTGTTCTACTGCCCACTCCATAGACGCGAACGAAAAAAAGCGACGGCGGGCAGAAATGATTTGTCCCCGGAGAATCTCGTGGCGCGGATGACGGCCACTGAAAATGGATTGACAGCCGTTGCTACCATGGCATCGGCTATAATGAAGGAGCTGCGACGACGGGAGAGGATCCGACGTGGCATCGACTGATGAGCGGCTGATATACAGCTGTACCCCGCCCTGCGAAGTAGTACTTTGCGGTTGTCCCGCAGGAGCGGGACTCTTTCTTTCTACTCTCCATAAACTATCCTGTCTTTCTCTGATTGTCCTATTTTCCTCACTTGTATACATCCTAAAATGTAAAACATGTTTTTCTTTTCACAATAAAATGTGGGTGCAAGTCCCACACTTTTCGGCTTTTAATACTTTTCCCTCCTATACAAAAAAAAAAAAAAAAAAAAAAACACACACACACACGTTGGGGTCACCGGGTTGAGTAGGCTACTCTTAATGTTTTCAATATTTTATTGCAAATTTGTTTGAAATTATCAATTGAATCTTGTTCAAAGATATTTTCCCACGGTGTCACTTTGAGATGGCTGGCTCTCATGCAACTCGTCTTAGTTGCTTTGTATTCCCTCGTAGGCATAAGCGGCGGTCTGCCTCTCATGCGTTGGTTGACTCATTTTCCTGAATAAGGCAGGTGCCGTCGCAATGGGGGCTGTAGAGGGGACCCTCACAATCTGCTTGGCATCGGCATGGGCGTGCTGGTATCTGTCTTGGCGGTGGACGATGATTTTTTGTTAGTTTTGTAATTTTTATTTCTGAGGGACAGGGCTCGCTCTTTGATTTTAATAACGACTCGAGATGTTCGAGTTAGTCATTCAGTTTCACTGCAGTGTCCCATGGGAGGGGATTTTTGCATTTTTATAGGAGTCTTACGATTTCAGACTTTCTCCGTCTGATTCGCTCCTTAATGCCACTGGGCTTATTGTTTGCCCTAGAGCTCATGCCCTGTACTTACTCAGTACATTTTTTTTTTATTTTTCCAGTTCCAGTCCAGCTCCAGCTCCAGCTCTTCTGCTCTACTCCAGGCAGGTTATAGATACTTTTTATATTGTAATATAAGTATATATATAACAGTTTTCAAATGTTGCAGTAGCACGTCAGTGCTGGTTGGCTTGGATATTAATAATGATTTTATTCAGTTTTAATAATGTGCGCTTAGCCTATGGATATACATATATACTTATGCTGTTATTCGTTAACAGCTACAAAGAGAGGGAGAGTGAGTAGCTCGCATATGCCTGTATTAGTGAGCATATATATTGCTCACGGAATGCGCTCAGACGGAGCGTGGGATCTGCAGCGTAAGCATAAACGGTCAGCTAGTGAGGCTAGTGAACCGCGCTGCGTAATATGAGACCGAGCCAATACATAAAGTGGCTCTGGGCATGTTTACGTTATTATTGTTATTGTATGCAACAAAGTGCCGAAAAAATAGTGCTTAATAATAAAAAAAAAAATATTATTTTTGTTCGGCACGCTGAAGATTTAATACCCTTGCAGACCCAACCTTTTCAAAATGCTCATAGTGCTTTGCCCGTATCTAAGAAGCACAGGGAAAATAGTTAATGCCGAGTATGGTTAAGATATCTTGAAAAACAAAACAGGTTTCCATACAACAACTTAATTTTCGACCGATCGTTCCTATGGCAGCTATATGATATAGTAGCCCGATTTTAATAAGATTTTGCATAAGTGGAGGGAGCATAGTAAAACTAATAAATGCCGAGTTTGGTCAAGATATCTTGAAAAACAAAAAAATTCCATACAGCAGCATAATTTTCGACCGATCGTTCCTATGGCAGATATATGATATAGTTGTCCGATCTTAATAGGATTTTGCGTATATATGGGGAGCGTAGTAAAACTAATAAATACCGAGTTTGATCAAGAATCTTGAAAAACAAAAAAAAAATTTCCATACAAAAACTTAATTTTCGACCGATCTTTCCCATGGCAGCTATATGATATAGTTGTCCGATCTTAATAGGATTTTGCACATATATGGGGAGCGTAGTAAAACTAATAAATGACGAGTTTGGTCAAGATATCTTGAAAAACAAAAAAAATTCCATACAACAGTATAATTTTCGACCGATCGTTCTAATGGCAGATATATGATATAGTTGTCCGATCTTAATAGGATTTTGCATATATATGGGGAGCGTAGTAAAACTAATAAGTACCGAGTTTGGTCAAGATATCTTGAAACACATAAAAATTTTCCATACAAAAACTTAATTTTCGACCGATCTTTCCTATGGCAGCTATATGATATAGTTGTCCGATCTTAATAGGATTTTGCATATATATGGGGAGCGTAGTAGAACTAGTCAATACCGAGTTTAGTCAAGATAACTTAATAAATAGCTTGACTAACTTTCTCCGTCTGATTCGCTCTTTAATGCCACTGCGTCTGGGCTTATTGTTTGCCCTAGAGCTCATGCGCTGTACTCACTCAGTACATTTTTTTTTTGATTTTTCCAGTTCCAGTCCAGCTCCAGCTCCAGCTCGTCTGCTCTACTCCAGGCAGGTTATAGCTACTTTTTATATGGCTTCACGGTCGCCATGTAATATGTTTAAATTGTTACATCACTTATAATATGTTTAATATGTTACTGAAGTAAAAGAGTTCGACACGTTTGCACGTCAGTTCATTCTTATCTTCAATTGTTCTACGTTTGCCTTTAGTTTTTTCGCGAATCTTTTAGTTGAGTTGTAATCGTCCTCACCGATCTCCAACGAGAACACTGCATCTGCCCGGATGTCAGGAAAAAGACATCTTACAATATATGCTAAAAACAAGCGTCGAGGACTATAATCATTATATAAATGGTCCAGTGCTTTCATTCAAATCAGCATGATGTATGCAGCTATCAAGCGGGCATATGTCTGAACTATTTGATATCGGACTACTTTAAACAATTAAACATCTACAAAAAAAATTATAATGTGTATAACACGATATCAATAAAATAAAAATTGTTTTATCGTAAGAATTAAAAATATTTGTGTCTTATTTAAAGATAAGTAATTCTTCCATGGCAAGCTGGAATGGACGTATTAATTTATTGTTCCGCACAACTATTAAGAAATTTGAAGCGTTTATTTTATATTGTGATCTTAATAAATCTCAATTTGGGATACATTTAACATCTTGTCCATGGTCTTTCGATGATGCAACAGAAGCATCCGATAGATGTAGCTGTCATAAATTTATATATCAACTACATAAGTGTTAATCTATTTTGTCAAAATATGCTAAATTAGAAAAAATAATGCTTAATAATTAAAAAAAAAAACATATTACTTTTGTTCCCAAAAAAAAAATATATAAACTTCCATTTGTTTTATTTAAAAAACTCTGCTTATAGTTAGATTCAGGTCAGTCACTCAAGCTGCCCATTTACATACACACACACACACACACACACACACACTCACACACGTTGGGAGAGAGACGCGGTGCGGACGCGCATTCTGTGGTGCTCCGGTTGGCGCCCTTTGCTACAGCTCCTGCAAAGGAAAAGCGTCTTCAAAACTATAGGCTGAACGACAGACTCAACGTACCTGGAGTTGGCGTTGATCGCCAACTGGACAGAGCAGTGGTCCGGGCAGCTCCCATCCGCTGGGTAAGACAACATCAACATCAACGCCCTTGGAGCATATTGAGTGAAAAGCTGAAAGTCATGCAGAAGACGATCAGCTGCTACAAGCTACCGATGACAATCTGCGTAAGCACAGCTGAGCACCAGTTCTCAAAACCGCAGACAAACACTTATAGCAACGCGACAAATAGATAGCGCCACTACGAAGAAAGGACGTTTATATCTAGCTGCCCGCCCATAGATGGCGCCGGTAGTACAGCATAAAGGGAAAATAAAATATAAAACAAAATGGAGAATGCTGAACGTCCAACAGGTCCAACGGGTACACAAGGCCGCGGGTCTGGCTAAGCCATCCCCACCGCTCCGGCGGCGTACCCACAAACGTGCCTCTCGCGGCCGAGTCGGGGCGGCATAACTCCCATCGGTCAAACGCTATGGGGAAACTTGTAGCCAACGGGGGACGCCCTGCGGGACAAAGTCTCGCCATTTATTTTCCGTACACAGTGGATCCTATAGGATCCATTGAGACCCCAGCCCAGTAAGATCTCAATTACGGCATACTGGAAGCCACCTTCATATCCGAAGACATCGGGCTGACAGGCCGCAGTATTCTAGCACCTTAGTAAACCGAGTGAAATCGAGTGGAAACGGCTGCTGGACTAATGCTGCGCCTGCCCCTGCCCCTTTAAAACCATGGAAAGGCCTCGAGAAACGCTTGTTGTCCGTAACCATTAAGTTGGCCGTGCAGGATCAGTTGACACTGTCCAGACTAATACCGATCTGGCTCTGAACCCCGGCTCCCGGGCCAGGGAATGAAGGATTCCCTCGCAAAAATGAAGAAGATCCACGAGGCAGTACGCTCTCAAATAGAGGACCAGGTGCCCACAGAAACAATCTGCCCCAATTGCAAGGAAATTGCTAAGAAGCCTAGCGACATGCAACCGGGTGCTCGCAACAACAAGAATAAGATGCCTACGAGCGCCGAAGTCAGCAAGCCCGGCAGCAAAGATGGGCAAAACACCGAGGCAAAGAATCCGAGAAGAGCCACCACCTCGTAACACCGCAGCCAATGGTAACAAAAGCCAAGCACGGCCAGCGCCACGCACTAAGGAAGGACCCGTTAAGGAGAGGACGTGGTAGCAAGTAAACCGCCGACCAAAAAAGCCACGCACAATGCCAAGCAGACCAGATGCCCTGCTGGTCAAGTGGAAGGACACGGCTTCATTTACCGAGGTACTTAGGGCAGTGCAAAACGATGAATCCCTGCAAAAATACAGGGAAAATGTCACGAAAATACGTCGAACAGCCGCTGGAGAGCTGCTCCTGCAGATGGAAAAAGTAGGAGACGGTGCAACAGCGAAACTACTTAAGGCTGTGCAAGAGAAGATGGGAGAGCTCGCGGAGGCTAAAACTATCACTGAAAAGTCATGCTGGAGGTTAAAGATATTCCCGAGTGGTGCTCAGTTACCGACGTACTGGATGCAGTTTTTGCCAAAACACAGACGGCTGGAGTTCTTCTACCGAAAGATCTAGCAGAATAGCTGCTTAAATTCGGCAAAATTAGAATTGGATGGGCAACCTGCCGCATTCGTCATAAAACCATCCCCAGGAGTTGCTTCAAGTGCCTAGAATTCGGACACAGCGCCACTAGGTGTAGAAGTAGCCACGATGAAACAGACAAGTGCTACAATAGCGGTGGAACAGAGCATGCATCAAAAGCATGGCAAGAGAAGCCAGCGCGCGTACTATGCACTCGAAAGGCCAGAAAAACCCGGGACATAACACTCTTAGTAGGTCATGTCCATTATTTGTGAAGGCTGCAAATAAAAGGAATTGAAAATGAAGGTACTACAGCTTAATTTAAACCACGAAGGAGCTACTTACCCAAACAGCCAGAGAGATACGAGCCGACGTGGCATTACTGAGCGAGCCATACACAGCAATGTCAGAAGAGAGTTGGGTCCAAAACACCGAACATGGTGCGGCTATATGGAGCTGCGGAAACCCACCACTCCTAGTGAGCGAAAGGAAAGGAAAAGAGCCAAGACCGGCGGCACCTACTGGTACAGCTGCTATCTGGCCCCCAGCATTCAACTAGACGAATACGCACGAATCCTCGACGAACTAGTGGCGGACGCGCAAACGCACTCCCCACTAGTCATTGCCGGCGATTTCAACGCGTGGGCAGTGGACTGGGGAAGCGCCAGGACGAACCCACGAGGCTGCGCGCTGCTAGTCCTCAACATAGCACTGCTAAATACCGGGACCGAGCACACCTTCACCAAAGCAGGATGGGGCTCAATAATCGACCTGACGTTCGCCAGCCCCACAATAGCAAGACGGGCCACATGTGAGGTGTCCCAGATGTACACGCATAGTGACCACCAGGCTATTGTCAGCAACACTAATGGAGCGCAAACAAGCCCGACAGGCAGAACACATCACATCGCTTGGGACCCTGAAACGCTCAATAAAGAGGCACTCTTAGCGGTGTTAGACCCCACCGCGATGACTGGAAACGCAGAACAGCGCGCTAACTGCCTAACACGGGAAATGCAACGAGCCTGCGATGCAGAAAGCCTGCGATGAAGAGGAAAAGGAAAGGCTACAACAAGCATAAGCCAGTCCGCTGGTGGAATGACGAGAGGCGAGCTATACTCACCAAGGCTATCAAGCGATGCAAGCGGAAATGTTGGATGCAACTCTGCGATGAAGCCGACACTCAGCCATTCGGCCAAGCCAACAAAACGGTAATGGGCAAACTCGCAAGATGCCCCGACAGGACCAGACGGCACCCCCAACGCAGTGCTGAAGATTATCGCTAGCGCCCACCCAGAAACGGCCTTGTGACAACGCTAGACTTGAAAAACGCGTTTAACTCGGCAAGCTGGACAAATATACTCTTCGCACTCTCCAGGCTGCGGATCTCTGAGTACCTCATCAATCTTGTTGCTGGATACTTCAAGGACCGGGTACTCATGTACGACACGGCTGCTGGACGACGCAAGTACGCCATTACTGGAGGCGTCCCGCAAGGATCGTGCTTGGACCCTTGCTCTGGAATATAATGTATGACGGAGTGCTCCGACTTGCCCTACCACCTGGATGCAGCATCGTAGGCTTCGCAGACGACATCGCAATTGTCACGGTGGCAAAAGAGAAAGTGCACGTGGAGAGGAACACCAACGAAGCAGCCCAACAGGTGACCACGTGGCTTGTCGAAAATGGACTAAACCTAGCTGCACAGGAAACGAAGGCAGTTCTTATCAGCAGCTGGAAGCAAGTGAAACCGCCAACATCATAGTGGACGGCACCGCAGTACTATCCAAGCGTCTTACTGGACCACAGGCTCTGCTTCAAACATCACCTGGAATACGCTGGAGAAAAAGCGAGTAGAGCTACAAATTCACTATCCGGCATAATGGCGAGCACTGGTGGTCCTAGACAGCGCAGCAGACGGCTCATCTGCAATGTGGTCCAGTGGTGCTCCTCTACGCGTCATAGATCTAGGGACCAGCAATTAGGATCCCTTCCTACAGCCTCAAATGTAGGGCATCGTACAGGCGATGTGCAGTCCGGGTACTCTGTGCCTTCCGGACCGTTCCCCGCTGGATCTGATTGCAACAGAAGACCGCATATCAGCAAGCAGGCGGGAGGCAACACTAGAGGAATGGCAAGCACGATGGGCGTCTTCCCCCAATGGCAGCTGGACCAAACGCATAGTCCTGGACCTACAGCCGTGGGTAAGCAGGAAGTACGGACAAACCGGCTTCTACCTGACCCAGCTACTGACAGGACATGGTTGCTTCAAATCCTATCTCTTTAGGCTTAGGCATGAGACGGATCCGTTTTGCACACACTGTGCGCAGACCATAGAGGACGCAGAACACGTATTTTTTGTCTGTCCCAGATTTTCTGCCGAACGGGAAAAGCTAAGCCAAAGTATTGGGAGAACTTTTACAGTCATTGACTTGATAGATATCCTACTTAGCTCGCAAAACAATTGGGTTGCAGTAACCCACATGGCTGCAGAAATGATCAAATCCTTGCGTCGCGCTGAAAGACAGCGCAATTCAAGTTCTAACTCTAGATAAGATACTAGAAGAGGCTTTCATGCCGTCTCCCCCTCGTGAGGTAATATTTAGCGGTCGTTCCGCGAGAGGGAAACGGAGAGTAGGTGGTGGTTTTAGTGGGTAAAAGTCCCATACTTTTCGGCATTAAATGCTTTCCCCCCTATTAAAAAAAAAAAAAAAAAAAAAAACACACACACACACAACAACCGTTACCAACCAAACTACTACGATGGTGGCACACTTGGATATCGTAGCGGACAATGCGACAAGCAACAACACTACAGCAGGAACAACAGAAATGGATCCCTTCCGGAAAAACGCAAAAATACCAAGGAACCCCCCGCAAACAACACTGCCTGCACAGGCAGCACAGGCGGAAAGGAGAAGTGCTAGAGACGCGGCCAGTGGCACGCCGAACATCAAGCGAAGCAGGGATTCATGTAGTTCCCCAAACGCAACAAGCGGACGCCCAGGGAAAAAACCAAAAGGGCATGGCGTAGGTACCAGCACTCTACTCCTTGAGCTGGGAGCTATTCTGGACAGGCTCCTTGCGACTGTTGGTGCCAAAAAGCCAGCTGTGCGGCACATCAACCAGAGTATGAAAGATGACCTTGCCAGGATGAAGGAGATCCAAATGGCAACCACAGCGCAATTGCCAAGTGAGCAAGCGGCGCAGCAAACTGGCCAGGGAAGCATTGCACAACCATGCACACTGTCTAATGAACATAGCACTAGCAGAGAGAGCGCTGTGCAAACCTCCCCAAAAAGTTGTGCCAAGAAGAACAAGAGGAGCAACAGCCAGCCGCCAAAGAGAAGTCGACCAGATACCATATTGATCAAATGCCGGAGCCCAGAGGAATATGCCAACGTGCTCAAAACTGTACAGACAAATCAAGACCTACAGCAGTACTGTAGGAATGAGTTCCAATTATAAACTTTATTAATTGACTCTTTGGGTTTGAATAATTCGTACAATCTTTTCTTCGGTGCTACTTAGCTAAGACTGCGCGACTGCGCTGCCAGCGACGCCGTCAGCGGAGCGGGTATATTATATACTTATATATGTATGCAGCATTAAGAGCCGCGCTGAGAGAGAGTATGTTATGTGCACTTATGTATTGTAGTGCGCAGCCGGCTAGCGTGGGAACGCTGACGCTGCGTTGTTGCCTATTTACATATATGTGTGGTCATATTACATATGTATGCACTTGAAGTGTGCATATGTAAACACTGCAACAAAGTGTTACAGTGTGACCGTTTTATATATTTTAAATACAGTGCATACTCTATATGTGCGCATATCACATCTCCCTTCTTTTGACAAATAACGTAGTATTATGAAGTAAGTTTATATATTATATCATTAAATGTGTATATATTTAGAATTAAAATTTTTTCGTTTTGCGAATATGTATTTGCATGTAATAATATTTAAAAGGGTTTTCCATTTTTTTTGTTTTTGTATGTTGTTTTTTGATATTTGAATAAAAGAACATTGAATAATGAACATAAATGTTTTATCTAAAATTGTTATCTCTATATATAACACTGTTTGTCCTGACTGACTGACTGACTGACTGACTGATTGGTGATCAACGCACAGCCCAAACCGTAAGAGCTAGGAAGCTGAAATTTTCACTGTAGTTACCTTATGTGATGTAGGTGCACGTTAAGACGGGGTTTCGGGAAATTCCACCCGCAAGTGTGGAAAAATCGAGAAAAACGTTTGTATGTATCTTTTTTGTTTACCATCCGATCGGCCCCAAATTTATTTTCAAAGGTCTTTGTTCAAATTCATTTGAGGGGTGTTTCGCACTTTTTGGAAAATGCATCCCTCCTTGGTGGAAATGGGGGTCAAAAATTTGGTGGGTGACGTTTCGCCCTCAAATTTATTTCCAAGTATCTATATGAAAATTCATTTGAGACGTGTTTTTCACTTTTCGCAGAATTCAAACTTCTTCGGGGGGAATGCGATTCAAAGATTTTTTGTGCGAAGTTTTAAGTTTTGTCCGATTTGCTTCAAACTTATTTTCAAAGCTCTACATAAGAACTTAATAAATACGTATTTCAGCGATTTGGGAAATTCCACCCGCAACAGTAGTAAATTGGCGGAAAACGGTTGTATGAAAGTTTTTTGTATGACGGAGTGCTCCGACTTGCCCTACCACCTGGATGCAGCATCGACATCGCAATTGTCACGGTGGCAAAAGAGAAAGTGCACGTGGAGAGGAACACCAACGAAGCAGCCCAACAGGTGACCACGTGGCTTGTCGAAAATGGCCTCAACCTAGCTGCGCAGAAAACGAAGGCAGTTCTTATCCGCAGCCGGAAGCAAGTGAAACCGCCAACATCATAGTGGACGGCACCGCAGTACTATCCAAGCCAACGATTAAATATCTAGGCGTCTTACTGGACCACAGGCTCTACTTCAAACATCACCTGGAATACGCTGGAGAAAAAGCGAGTAGAGCTACAAATGCACTATCCGGCATAATGGCGAGCACTGGTGGTCCTAGACAGCGCAGCAGACGGCTCATCTGCAATGTGGTCCAGTCGATGCTCCTCTACGCGTCATAGATCTAGGGACCAGCAATTAGGATCCCTTCCTACAGCCTCAAATGTATGGCATCGTACAGGCGATGTGCACTCCGGGTACTCTGTGCCTTCCGGACCGTCCCCCGCTGGATCTGCTTGCAACAGAAGACCGCATATCAGCAAGCAGGCGGGAGGCAACACTAGAAGAACGGCAAGCACGATGGGCGTCTTCCCCCAATGGCAGCTGGACCAAACGCATAGTCCCGGACCTACGGCCGTGGGTAAGCAGGAAGTAAGCAGGAAGTACTGACCCAGCTACTGACAGGACATGGTTGCTTCAAATCCTATCTCTTTAGGCTTAGGCATGAGACGGATCCGTTTTGCACACACTGTGCGCAGACCATAGAGGACGCAGAACTCGTATTTTTTGTCTGTCCCAGATTTTCTGCCGAACGGGAAGAGCTAAGCCAAAGTATTGGGAGAACTTTTACAGTCATTGACTTGATAGATATCCTACTTAGCTCGCAAAACAATTGGGTTGCAGTAACCCACATGGCTGCAGAAATGATCAAATCCTTGCGTCGCGCTGAAAGACAGCGCAATTCAAGTTCTATCTCTAGATAAAATACTAGAAGAGGCTTTCATGCCGTCTGCCCCTCGTGAGGTAATACTTAGCAATCGTTCCGCGAGAGAAAAAAAAAAAAAAAATAAAACACACACACACACAAACACAACAGCCGTTACCAACCAAACTACTACGATGGTGGCACACTTGGCTATCGTAGCGGACAATGCGACAAGCAACAACACTACAGCAGGAACAACAGAAATGGATCCCTTCCGGAAAAACGCAAAGATGCCAAGGACCCCCCCGCAAACAACACTGCCTGCACAGCAGGCAGCACAGGCGGATAGGAGAAGTGCTAGAGACGCGGCCAGTGGCACGCCGAACATCAAGCGAAGCAGGGATTCATGTAGTTCCCCAAACACAACAAGCGGACGCCCAGGGAAAAAACCAAAAGGGCATGGCGTAGGTACCAGCACTCTACTCCTTGAGCTGGGAGCTATTCTGGACAGGCTCCTTGCGACTGTTGGTGCCAAAAAGCCAGCTGTGCGGCACATCAACCAGAATATGAAAGATGACCTTGCCAGGATGAAGGAGATCCAAATGGCAACCACAGCGCAATTGCCAAGTGAGCAAGCGGCGCAGCAAACTGGCCAGGGAAGCATTGCACAACCATGCACACTGTCTAATGAACATAGCACTAGCAGAGAGAGCGCTGTGCAAACCTCCCCAAAAAGTTGTGCCAAGAAGAACAAGAGGAGCAACAGCCAGCCGCCAAAGAGAAGTCGACCAGATACCATATTGATCAAATGCCGGAGCCCAGAGGAATATGCCAACGTGCTCAAAACTGTACAGACAAATCAAGACCTACAGCAGTACTGTAGGAATGAGTTCCAATTTGTTGTTGTTTTATACATTGGAGCTTCTGCTCCAATTATAAACTTTATTAATTGACTCTTTGGGTTTGAATAATTCGTACAATCTTTTCTTCGGTGCTACTTAGCTAAGACTGCGCGACTGCGCTGCCAGCGACGCCGTCAGCGGAGCGGGTATATTATATACTTATATATGTATGCAGCATTAAGAGCCGCGCTGAGAGAGAGTATGTTATGTGCACTTATGTATTGTAGTGCGCAGCCGGCTAGCGTGGGAACGCTGACGCTGCGTTGTTGCCTACATACATATATGTGTGGTCATATTACATATGTATGCACTTGAAGTGTGCATATGTAAACACTGCAACAAAGTGTTACAGTGTGACCGTTTTATATATTTTAAAAACAGTGCATACTCTATATGTGCGCATATCACATCTCCCTTCTTTTGACAAATAACGTAGTATTATGAAGTAAGTTTATATATTATATCATTAAATGTGTATATATTTAGAATTAAAATTTTTTCGTTTTGCGAATATGTATTTGCATGTAATAATATTTAAAAGGGTTTTCCATTTTTTTTGTTTTTGTATGTTGTTTTTTGATATTTGAATAAAAGAACATTGAATAATGAACATAAATGTTTTATCTAAAATTGTTATCTCTATATATAACACTGTTTGTCCTGACTGACTGACTGACTGACTGACTGATTGGTGATCAACGCACAGCCCAAACCGTAAGAGCTAGGAAGCTGAAATTTTCACTGTAATTACCTTATGTGATGTAGGTGCACGTTAAGACGGGGTTTCGGGAAATTCCACCCGCAAGTGTGGAAAAATCGAGAAAAACGTTTGTATGTATCTTTTTTGTTTACCATCCGATCGGCCTCAAATTCATTTTCAAAGGTCTTTGTTCAAATTCATTTGAGGGGTGTTTCGCACTTTTTGGAAAATGCATCCCTCCTTGGTGGAAATGGGGGTCAAAAATTTGGTGGGTGACGTTTCGCCCTCAAATTTATTTCCAAGTATCTATATGAAAATTCATTTGAGACGTGTTTTTCACTTTTCGCAGAATTCAAACTTCTTCGGGGGGAATGCGATTCAAAGATTTTTTGTGCGAAGTTTTAAGTTTTGTCCGATTTGCTTCAAACTTATTTTCAAAGCTCTACATAAGAACTTAATAAATACGTATTTCAGCGATTTGGGAAATTCCACCCGCAACAGTAGTAAATTGGCGGAAAACGGTTGTATGAAAGTTTTTTGTATGACGGAGTGCTCCGACTTGCCCTACCACCTGGATGCAGCATCGACATCGCAATTGTCACGGTGGCAAAAGAGAAAGTGCACGTGGAGAGGAACACCAACGAAGCAGCCCAACAGGTGACCACGTGGCTTGTCGAAAATGGCCTCAACCTAGCTGCGCAGAAAACGAAGGCAGTTCTTATCCGCAGCCGGAAGCAAGTGAAACCGCCAACATCATAGTGGACGGCACCGCAGTACTATCCAAGCCAACGATTAAATATCTAGGCGTCTTACTGGACCACAGGCTCTACTTCAAACATCACCTGGAATACGCTGGAGAAAAAGCGAGTAGAGCTACAAATGCACTATCCGGCATAATGGCGAGCACTGGTGGTCCTAGACAGCGCAGCAGACGGCTCATCTGCAATGTGGTCCAGTCGATGCTCCTCTACGCGTCATAGATCTAGGGACCAGCAATTAGGATCCCTTCCTACAGCCTCAAATGTATGGCATCGTACAGGCGATGTGCACTCCGGGTACTCTGTGCCTTCCGGACCGTCCCCCGCTGGATCTGCTTGCAACAGAAGACCGCATATCAGCAAGCAGGCGGGAGGCAACACTAGAAGAACGGCAAGCACGATGGGCGTCTTCCCCCAATGGCAGCTGGACCAAACGCATAGTCCCGGACCTACGGCCGTGGGTAAGCAGGAAGTAAGCAGGAAGTACTGACCCAGCTACTGACAGGACATGGTTGCTTCAAATCCTATCTCTTTAGGCTTAGGCATGAGACGGATCCGTTTTGCACACACTGTGCGCAGACCATAGAGGACGCAGAACTCGTATTTTTTGTCTGTCCCAGATTTTCTGCCGAACGGGAAGAGCTAAGCCAAAGTATTGGGAGAACTTTTACAGTCATTGACTTGATAGATATCCTACTTAGCTCGCAAAACAATTGGGTTGCAGTAACCCACATGGCTGCAGAAATGATCAAATCCTTGCGTCGCGCTGAAAGACAGCGCAATTCAAGTTCTAACTCTAGATAAAATACTAGAAGAGGCTTTCATGCCGTCTGCCCCTCGTGAGGTAATACTTAGCAATCGTTCCGCGAGAGAAAAAAAAAAAAAAAATAAAACACACACACACACAAACACAACAGCCGTTACCAACCAAACTACTACGATGGTGGCACACTTGGCAACAACACTACAGCAGGAACAACAGAAATGGATCCCTTCCGGAAAAACGCAAAGATGCCAAGGACCCCCCCGCAAACAACACTGCCTGCACAGCAGGCAGCACAGGCGGATAGGAGAAGTGCTAGAGACGCGGCCAGTGGCACGCCGAACATCAAGCGAAGCAGGGATTCATGTAGTTCCCCAAACGCAACAAGCGGACGCCCAGGGAAAAAACCAAAAGGGCATGGCGTAGGTACCAGCACTCTACTCCTTGAGCTGGGAGCTATTCTGGACAGGCTCCTTGCGACTGTTGGTGCCAAAAAGCCAGCTGTGCGGCACATCAACCAGAGTATGAAAGATGACCTTGCCAGGATGAAGGAGATCCAAATGGCAACCACAGCGCAATTGCCAAGTGAGCAAGCGGCGCAGCAAACTGGCCAGGGAAGCATTGCACAACCATGCACACTGTCTAATGAACATAGCACTAGCAGAGAGAGCGCTGTGCAAACCTCCCCAAAAAGTTGTGCCAAGAAGAACAAGAGGAGCAACAGCCAGCCGCCAAAGAGAAGTCGACCAGATACCATATTGATCAAATGCCGGAGCCCAGAGGAATATGCCAACGTGCTCAAAACTGTACAGACAAATCAAGACCTACAGCAGTACTGTAGGAATGAGTTCCAATTTGTTGTTGTTTTATACATTGGAGCTTCTGCTCCAATTATAAACTTTATTAATTGACTCTTTGGGTTTGAATAATTCGTACAATCTTTTCTTCGGTGCTACTTAGCTAAGACTGCGCGACTGCGCTGCCAGCGACGCCGTCAGCGGAGCGGGTATATTATATACTTATATATGTATGCAGCATTAAGAGCCGCGCTGAGAGAGAGTATGTTATGTGCACTTATGTATTGTAGTGCGCAGCCGGCTAGCGTGGGAACGCTGACGCTGCGCCGTTTACCATCCGATCGGCCTCAAATTTATTTTCAAAGGTCTTTGTTCAAATTCATTTGAGGGGTGTTTCGCACTTTTTGGAAAATACATCCCTCCTTGGTGGAAATGGGGGTCAAAAATTTGGTGGGTGACGTTTCGCCCTCAAATTTATTTCCAAGTATCTATATGAAAATTCATTTGAGACGTGTTTTTCACTTTTCGCAGAATTCAAACTTCTTCGGGGGGAATGCGATTCAAAGATTTTTTGTGCGAAGTTTTAAGTTGTGTCCGATTTGCTTCAAACTTATTTTCAAAGCTCTACATAAGAACTTAATAAATACGTATTTCAGCGATTTGGGAAATTCCACCCGCAACAGTAGTAAATTGGCGGAAAACGGTTGTATGAAAGTTTTTTGTTAACGATCCGATCGGCCTCAAACTTATTTTCAAAGATCTTTGTTCAAATTCATTTGAGGGGTGTTTCACACTTTTCGAAAAATACGTTCCTCCTTGGTGGAAATGGAGGTCAAAGATTTGGTGGGTGACGTTTCGGTCTCAAATTCGTTTCCAAAGATCTATAAGAAAAATCATTTGAGACGTGTTTCACACTTTTCGCAGAATCCAAACTTTTTCGGGTGGAATGCGACTCAAAGATTTATTGTGCGAAGTTTTAAGTTGTGTCCGATTTGCTTTAAGCTTATTTTCAAAGCTTTCCATAAGAACTTAATGAATACGTATTTCATCGAATTGGGAAATTCCACCCGCAACAGTAGTAAATTGGCGGAAAACGGTTGTATGAAAGTTTTTTGTTTACCATCCGATCGGCCCCAAACTCATTTTCAAAGATCTATATTCAAATTCATTTGAGGGGTGTTTCACACTTTTTGTTAAATCCATCCCTCCTTGGTGCAAATGGGGGTCGAAGATTTGGTGGATGACGTTTCGTGTTCAAATTTATTTCCGAAGATCTATAAGAAAAATCATTTGAGACGTGTTTCACATTTTTCGCAAAATCTAAACTCCTTCGGTGGAAAATGCATTTCAAAGTTTTTTTTGGTGAATTTTAAGTTTGTTTGATTCCCGTCCGATCAGTTTCAAAATCATTTTCAAAGCTTTTTGAAAACATTGATTTTATATTTATAACATACGTGCCACGGGCAAGGCCGGGTTATACCCACTAGTATATTTATATATTGTTGAAGATTTACTAATTTATATAGATCTATATAGAAATTTTTAATTATTCTTAAACATAAAGATATAAAATAAAAATTACTACTAAAAAGTATTACTTAACTAAAATTACTTCTTTTTAAAAAATTCAACATTTATTTTAAAAATATTAGTAAACATTAAAAAAAAAAAAAATATGGGTGTAATCTGTAAATGAATTGAGTTGTAAATGAATTGCCTGATGAAAAGGATTACCTTGACAGGGTAAATTATGTAGAACTCTGCATTCATTGGTTAATTTAATTTTTTTTTATATATACTTTATATTTAATAGAATTAAGCTATTGCTAAAAGTATCAAAAACTTTTGTGCATCATACACCAAAATATAAAAAGGTAAGCTAATTAAGCTACTGGGTTCATACCCCATTTATAAAGGTTCCTTTTCTTTTTAATTTTTAATAATTCTTCAAAAGTTTTATTTATTACAAAATTAATTACGGTAACCTCTAACTCTTGGATAGGAGCATGAATAGGTTTAGAAATTAATTTGTTATCTTTTAATCCCCTAATAAGTAGATAAAAATAATTTTAAATCAAGCTTGCCACAACTGTTTTATTATTTTCAGTAAATTTATTAATATTGAATAACAGAATAACTATCTAAATCAATAACTCTTTAACTTCAATAATTATTTTATCAACTTTATTATTAAAAAGAGGAGCTGCCCCTTTCCAATTTTAATTTCCTAACTTAATAGAAAAAATTGCTCAAATTTAAAAATTTATTGTTAATTAGATTAATTTTTTCAGTATTTATCGGAGCAATTGCAGGTTTAAACCAAACTTCTTTACGTAAGCTTATAGCTTTTTCTTCTATTAATCATTTAGAGTGGATATAAGGAGCGTTAATAATTAATGAATCAATTTGATTAATTTATTTTAACTTTTATATTTAATATTTCTAAGCTATTTTATTTAAACCAATTATTTTCTTGGTTTATACAAAGAAAAGTTATATAATTTACTTAATGTGTAAATTTTTTTATCCTTAGGGGGATTACCCCAATTTTTAGGATTTTTACCAAAATGAATTGTAATTGAACAATTTACTTTTTGTAACCAATATCTTCAGTTAATAATTTTATTAACATCAACTTTACTCACATTAATTGTTTACCAACGAATTTGCTACTCAGCAATTATACCAAATTACTACGAAAATAACTGGGTTATTAGCTCACAATTCAATAATTTTAGTATAAACTTATACTTAATATTTACAATTTTATCAGTTTTTGGATGATTTTTAATTTCAATATTTTATTCTATATTTTAGGTTAAAGGATTTAAGTTAAATAAAACTAATAGCCTTCAAAGCTGTAAATATAGGGAGCCCTTTAAGCCTTAGTAAAAATTACTCCTTCAAAATTGCAGTTTGATGTCATTATTGACTATAAGACCAACCCGATTTAATAAAATTTACTAATCAATTGATTAAGAAGAAAATAGATTTACAATCTATCGCCTAACTTCAGCCACTTAATCGCGACAATATATGTATTCTCAACAAATCATAAAGATATTGGAACATTATATTTTATTTTTGGTGCTTGAGCAGGAATAGTGGGAACATCTTTAAGAATTTTAATTCGAATTAGGCCACCCAGGAACATTAATTGGAGATGACCAAATTTATAATGTTATTGTTACTGCCCATGCTTTTGTTATAATTTTTTTCATTATTATACTAATTATAATTGGAGGATTTGGTAATTGACTTGTACCTTAAATGTTAGGAGCCCCAGATATAGCTTTCCCTCGAATAAACAATATACGATTTTGACTATGGCCTCCTGCCTTATCTTTACTTTTAGTCAGTAGAATAGTTGAAAACGGAGCTGGAACAGGATGAACGGCAGGAATTGCTCACGAAAGAACTTCTGTTGATTTAGCTATTTTTTCTTTATATTTATCTGGAATCTCTTCAATTTTAGGGGCTGTACATTTTATTACAACTGTAATTAACACATTACTTTAAACCGAATACCTTTATTCGTTTGATCAGTTGTAATTACAGCTTTATTATTACTTTTATCTCAACCTGTTTTAGCTTGAGCTATCACTATATTATTAACAGACCGAAATCTTAATACCTCATTTTTTGACCCAGCTGGTTATCAACCAGAAGTTTTCATTTTAATTTTACCTGGATTCGGGATAATTTCTCATATTTTTAGACAAGAATCAGGTAAAACGGAAACTATTGGATCTTTAGGAATAATTCACGCAATACTAGCAATTGGATTATTAGGGTTTATTGTATGGGCACATCATATATTTACAGTAGGAATAGATGTAGACACCACATCTGCAACAATAATTATTGCAGTACCAACGGGTATTAAAATTTTTAGTTGACTTGCTACTCTACATGGAACACATTTTTCTGAGCTTTAGGATTCATATTTTTATAATATCAGTAGATATTATCATACATGACACATACTATGTTGTTGCTCACTTTCACTATGTTTATCAGTAAGAGCTATATATGCTATTATAGCAGAATTTCTGTTTCATTAATCCCCAATATTAATACTTTATATAAATTTTATATTCTATGATTTTTTTAACTTTAATTATTTTTATAAATATAATCCACCCCCTAGCCATAGAATTAATATTATTAATTCAAACAATTTTAATTTCTTTAATTACAGGATTAATAAAAAAAACTTTTTGATTCTCATATATTTTATTTTTAATGTTTCTTGGAGGTATATTGGTTCTATTTATTTATGTTACGTCCTTAGCTTCAAATGAAATATTTAATTTATCAATTAAATTTACTTTTATTTCAATTATATTATTTTTAATATTTTTAATTTTAGCTTTAATTATAGATAAAAATACAAGATTTTTTTTATTAAATAATGAAATAGAAATAATTACTTCAAGTTATTCTTATTTTATAGAAAACTCTTTATCCTTAAATAAACTTTATAATTTTTCAACAAATTTTGTTACAATTCTTTTAATAAATTATTTATTAATTACGCTAATTCTTATTGTCAAAATTACTAAAATATTCAAAGGACCCTTACGAATTATAAATTAATGAATAAGCCTTTTCGAACCTCCCATCCTTTATTTAAAATCTTTAATAACGCATTAGTTGATTTACCCGCTCTTATTAACTTTTCAAGATGATGACATTTTGGATCTTTACTTGGGTTAAGTTTAATTATCCAAATTTTAACTGGATTATTTTTAGCAATACACTACACCGCAGACGTAAATTTAGCTTTTAATAGAGTAAATCATATTTGTCGTGATGTAAACTATGGGTGATTATTACGAACAATAAACGCTAACGGTGCTTCTTTTTTTTTTTATATTTTTTTACATGTAGCACGTGGAATTTATTACGGATCTTATTTATTTACCCCAACATGAATGACTGGAGTAGTTATTTTGTTTTTAGTAATAGGAACTGCCTTCATAGGGTATGTTCTACCTTAACGACAAATATCATTATGAGGAGCAACAGTTATTACAAATTTATTATCAGCAGTACCTTACTTAGGAATTGATTTAGTACAATGAGTGTGAGAAGGATTTTTTGTTGATAACGCAACTTTAACTCTATTTTTTACATTTCACTTTATTTTACCTTTTATTGTTTTAGCAATAGTTATAATTCATTTATTATTCCTACACCAAACTGGTTCAAGTAACCCAATTGGATTAAATTCAAATATAGATAAAATCCCATTCCACCCTTATTTTACTTATAAGGATATCGTTGGATTTATTATTATATATTTTTTAACAAATCTCTTTAATTTTAATTAACCCAAATTTATTGGGAGACCCAGATAATTTTATCTCAGCTAATCCTTTAGTAACACAAGCCCATATCCAACCAGGATGATATTTTTAATTTGCTTACGCAATTCTTCGATCTATTCCTAATAAATTAGGAGGAGTAATCGCCCTAGTCCTTTCAATTGCAATTTTAATAATTTTACCATTTTACAATTTAAGAAAATTCCGAGGAATTCCATTTTACCCTATCAATCAAATTTTATTTTGAATTATAGTAGTTACAGTAATTTTATTAACTTGAAATGGAGCCCTGCCAGTAGAAGAACCTTATGTATTAATTGGACAAATTTTAACTGTTGTTTATTTTTTATATTATTTACTAAACTCTTTAGTAAATAAATTATGAGATAATTTCTTAAATTAGTTAATGTACTTGAATAAGCATATGTTTTGAAAACATAAGATAGAAATATTACTTTCTATTAACTTGATTAATTACTAATTTTAATTCATAATAACAAAGAAAATAATAAAATTTTTAACCCGATAAGAAATAATAAATAATTTAATGAAAAAGATAAAAAATTAATTCATGCTAAATATATTAATTTATCATAACGAAACCGAGGTAAAGTACCACCCAAATTAAAATAAATGAAATTAATATTAATTTTAAATAAAATAATAAAATAAATACATCACACCCTAAAAAAATTACACAAAATAATATTCTTATAAATAAAATTCCTGCATATTCAGCTAAAAAAATTAATGCAAATCCTTCTCTTCTATACTCTACATTAAACCCTGAAACTAATTCAGATTCTCCTTCAGCAAAATCAAAAGGAGTCCGATTAGTTTCAGCTAAAGAAATAGTTAACCAAACAAAAACCCATAGGAAATAAAATAAATAAAAATCAAATATAAGTTTGATATTAATAAAAAAAAAAACAAAATTAAAGCTAATCTAACTTCATAAGAAATAGTTTGTGCAACAGCCCGTAAACCCCCTAATAAAGCATAATTAGACTTAGAAGACCATCCAGCTACTATAACAGTATAAACTCCTAATCTTGTACAACATTAAAAAATAAACCCCCTAAATTAAATGAATATAATTTTACAAAAAACGGCATACATATTCAAACAACTAAAGATAACTAAAGATTAGATTTGAATATAACCTAAAACTTTTCGTTCTAATAACGTTAAAAAAGCCACACTTACCAATACACAAATAATTAATAATAAACTTCCAATTAAAGACATAATCAATTCTATATAAAACAAGCACTATTTGTAATAAATATTACATAAATAAATTCTAAATTTATTGCACTAATCTGCCAAAATAGTTAAATTAATTAATATTATTCTATTTTAAAATAAAATTATTTTAATATTTGGTCCTTTCGTACTAAAATATTATAATTTTTTAAAGATAGAAACCAACCTGGTTTACGCCGGTTTGAACTTAGAACATGTAAGAATTTAAAAGTATCTTAATCCAACATCGAGGTCGCAATCTTTTTTATCGATATGAACTCTCCAAAAAAATTACGCTGTTATACCTAAAGTAATTTAAATTTTTTATCATTATTAATGGATCAAATATTCATACATTAATGATTTTAATCATTAAATGTTTTTTAAATTATAATATCTTATAACTCTTATAACTTTTAAATAAACTTTAGCTTTTTGACTTTAGATGAAACAGTTAATATCTCGTCCAACCATTCATTCCATCCTTCAATTATAAGACTAATGATTATGCTACCTTTGCACAGTTAAAATACTGCGGCCATTTAAAAATTTTCAGTAGGCAGGTTAGACTTTCAATTGAATTCAGAAAGACATGTTTTTGTTAAACAGACGAACATTATTTTTGCTTTTTTTTCTTTACTTATCATTTAAATTTATTTTACAATAAAATATACTAATTCTATCATTATTACTTAATTTTAAAAATTAAAATTAATATTTTAATAAAAATTTATAATATAATGAATAATTTAATTTATAAAATAAATAATAACATAATTTTAAATAATTGCTAATTCTAAGCATATATTTTTTAAATGTATTTATTATTTATAACAATTTATTTTATAGCTTATCCCATAAAAAATTAAAATTATAAATTATTTAATTAAACAATTTTTTAAATAAATTTATAACTTCTAAATTAAATTTATTTCTTGAAAAACTAGATACCTTTAACAACGAAAAACATTTCATTTCTAATATGATATTAAAAATAATTTTATTACATATTATTTTATATTATATTAACTCTTTTAAAATCGAGAAAAGTATATTTAATTATTTTTTATTTAATAAACGCTTATACACAAGGTACAATAAATTAAATCTTCTTTTAAAATAAAAATTTTTCAAAACATTTCAACTTTCTATTACAATACTACTAAACTATTATTAACATTATTTTTTCTTTAAACAGTACTAAAACTTTTTCTTATATAATTATTTTCAATATTTTTATTTAAAATTAATAAAATTAATAAATAAAATCTTAGCTTTCATTTGTCATTCTAGATACACTTTTCAGTACATCTACTATGTTACGACTTATCTTACCTTAATAATAAGAGCGACGAGCGATGTGTACATATTATAGAGCTAAAATCAAATTATTTATCTTTATTTAAAATTTATATTTATAAATTTATTTATATAAAATATTAATAAAAATTATTGAATATTATTATTCTTATAAAATATTCTGATAACGACGGTATATAAACTAGTTACAAATTTAAATAAGGTCCATCGTGGATTATCGATTACAAAACAGGTTCCTCTGGATAGGCTAAAATACCGCCAAATTTTTTAAGTTTCAAGAACTTATTTACTTAGGTATTAATATTTACATTTTAAATAATAGGGTATCTAATCCTAGTTTTTGATAAAAATTTTTAAGCTTAAATTATTTACTTCATAAAAAATTTAAATTTAAAATTTCACTTAATAAATTTAATTATTTTTAATTTAAGCCAATTTAACTCTTACTAAAAAATTCATTTG
>NW_026997708.1:0-3894 GCF_035044405.1 Drosophila montana
AATTTTATTATCGCACTCCGGCACTGTTTATAACTATTTGTGAGTGAGGGTAGTCTGTCTATTTTGTATTCCATAGTGGCACGCATAATAATGAAAAAGTAAGAAATTACGCTACACTATCAAATGAACGAGTATAAGTACTATTTTACTAGAATACTAGCGGGTATAACCCAGCCTTGCCCGTGGCACGTATGTTATAAAATCAATGTTTTCTAAAAGCTTTGAAAATGATTTTGAAACTGATCGGACGGGAATCAAACAAACTTAAAATTCACCAAAAAACACTTTGAAATGCATTTTTCACCGAAGGAGTTTAGATTTTGCAAAAAATGTAAAACACGTCTCAAATAATTTTTCTTATAGATCTTTGGAAATGAATTTGAGCGCGAAACTTCACCCACCAAATCTTGCACCAAGGAGGTATGGATTTTTCAAAAAGTGTGAAGCACCCCTTAAATGAATTTGAACATAGATATTTGAAAATGCGTTTGGGGCCGATCGGATGGTAAACAAAAAACTTTCATACAACCGTTTTCCGCCAATTTAGTAATGTTGCGGGGGGAATTTCCCAATTCGCTGAAATACACATTCATTAAGTTCTTATGGAGAGCTTTGAAAATAAGTTTGAAGCAAATCGGACACAACTTAAAACTTCGCCCAAAAAATCTTTGAATCGCATTCCCCCCGAAGAAGTTTGAATTCTGCGAAAAGTGAAAAACACGTCTCAAATGAATTTTCATATAGATACTTGGAAATTAATTTGAGCGCGAAACGTCACCCACCAAATCTTTGACCCCCATTTCCACCAAGGAGGCATGTATTTTCCAAAAAGTGCGAAACACCCCTCAAATGAATTTGAACAAAGACTTTTGAAAATAAATTTGAGGCCGATCGGATGGTAAACAAAAAAGTTACATACAAACGTTTTTCGCGATTTTTCCACACTTGCGGGTGGAATTTCCCGAAACCCCGACTTAACGTGCACCTACATCACATAAGGTAACTACAGTGAAAATTTCAGCTTCCTAGCTCTTACGGTTTTGACTGTGCGTTGATCACCAGTCAGTCAGTCATTCAGTCAGTCAGTCAGTCAGGACAAACTGTTTTATATATAGAGATAAAAAATTATTTGAAAAATTCTGTACTGGCTGTTTTCCTTCATCTAATGCTGTTCTTATGGAAATAATGGAAATTCCCAAATTAGCTTCTTTTTCTCTACGCATAGGGGGTGAGTTTATTTTCAAGCTTTCTAATGGTCTGTATTATTACCTTTTCCCCGAGCTCGAATACTCTGTTCTGTCTAGACGATGCATCCGCCCCTTGGGGTTTTTTTCTTGGCTTGAGAAACATTTTCATGGTGTTGTTGCATGTAGATATTGTTTATTTTATTGTTATATACTGACGCAAATTATTCAAAGCCTATACTATTGCCAGCAATTCCCTTTCGGTAGTTGCATAGTTCATTACCCTGTCTTTCAGGATTCTAGAAATCATTGTGATCGGCTATTACCTTTGGTAAAAAACCACTCTTATGCCAGAAGACGACGCGTCTGTTGTTAAATAAAACGGCTTTTGAATGTCGTGGAGAATGACACCCTCAGGTTCCAGAATATTTCTTAATTTATACCAATAAACAAGTCCTTGAAAGGATCTTACTGCAGTAAGATTGAAAGGTTGAACAAACTATTGAATCGTTTTTACTTTGTCAGGGCTAGTGTCATTACTGGGCACTGGAGACACGTCGACAATATTCCTAATAAGTTCCGAATCATTGTTGGAAACACATTTTGCCATCGTCGACATAACATGTCTTCCCGTTATATTCGTGAAGTACATCACCGATTGTTCTCTTAAAAATACTTCCTACGGAGAAAAATGTCTTTTTACGGTTTCAGATTTAAGATCGTGAAATATTGAGGTTGTCCAAATTGTTATGGTATCATTGTGATGCTTGGCATCGGATACTTGTCCGCAATGGTTTTTAGATTGAGCTTTCAGAAATCTATGACCAGGCGCAACTTTCCTGCGGCTGAGTCATCAATGCCCTTCTTTCTCACAACCCAGAACGGATTATTATACGACGACCTAGATAAGAGAATGATACCTCTTTGTTGACAAAATCGATCGTAGTTAGGGAAAGGAATATAACTTTGAATATACCGGTTCATCGTCCTCGGTCCGAATTCTTTCGATGACCGACGTGTTAAACGGTATCAGCTTAATGGGATCTGTGAATGCTTTAATACATGCTTTTATCTTCATTAATCATCGTCCCTCACAACCGATGGAACTTCTATTTCGTCAGTTTTTATCAAATTAACGTTTGTACACTTGTGGCACTGGAGCCGTTCTGATCTGCCACTAAAGTGGCTATTTAAATTGATAGTGACACCTGCATTCTTTAGAACGTCAAGTCCAATAGAAAGAAGGAAGACTTGGGAGTAAACAGAATGGGCTCTTACATGGTAAGCCCCGAATATGGTAAGTAAGTTTACAAAAGATGTTGGTTTGACTTAAATCTTCTTTGGTGCCCCAGTGTCTATTATAAAGGTTAAGGTCGCTCCTGCTACTTTCCGTTCAATGAACGAGTGACTCCGTTAAAAAATCGACTTGATATCGAAAGGTTTTTCGAGTATATCTAGTAAGTGATAAGATTCCCCATTCCTCAAAATAAAATAAAATAAATTTCCAAATGAAACTGCAGCCACAATATTAAAGAAATTAAAAATGTTGCCTCTTTGGGAACATATGAATATTCTGTTGCGCAGTAAAGTGAGCCAGGTACCAAATTAGACAAGTAGTTTCTACAATAGTATATGCATATTGTTTGGTCAAGTTTGGTCAAGGACCGCACCGACGGCTGCGTGCAGTAACAGCAGTAGAACAATCATAATTACTGCCTTAGAGCAGATAATGTTTGCGTGATCTTTCTAAGCTGCTGCCCACTCTCTTCAGTTGGCCCTGTGCCTCCTGCATTGACGCCCGCTGCCCATCTTACATATCGTTAGTTTTTAGTTTTTCGTTTGAACGGAAACTAGGCACAACTACTTCGAGTTGGCTGCCAACCAACAATATAATAATCAATAAATTCTAATAAGTGCCCTAAATACATTTGAAACAAAAAATATATGTAGCAGTGAGAATTAATAAGTTGTAAAAAGGCTTGCCACTATCACATATCATATATGAACTTTAATATAGCTGTCTTTTTGAGATTATACGAATATTCATCAGTACGATAAGATCTACTGCTGAAAAATGTTTCAAGATCGGCTAAGAAACACAGAAGTTATTAAGAACAACGTGTGGTTATATTTGCAAAAACCTCGTTGCAGTAGGCGCCAAGGCGCTGTTTACATGTGCTCAGATATACGTTGATATTTGTGCGTTCTTTATCGAATTATATTAATATAAATGCATTATCACTTTATATAAAACTGTTTGTCCTGACTGTCGGACTGACCGACTTATTGACTGACTGATTGGTGATCAACGCACAATTCCACCCGCAAGTATGGAAAAATCGCGAAAAACTTTTGTATGAAACTCTTTTGTTTGCCATCCGATCGGCCTCAAACACATTTTACACATATTTCCCATTTTTTGGAAAATCCATCCCTCCTTTGTAGAAATGGGAGTCAAAGATTTGATAGTGGCGTTTCGCCTTCAAATTCATTTTCATGGATCTGCATAAGAAATTATTTGAGACTTGTTTCACATTTTTGGCAAAGTCAAAGCTTTCACGGGGGAAAGTACAATTCATCAATTTTTTTGGAGAAGTTTTAAGTTTTGTCCGATTTGCAACAAACTTATTTTCAAAGCTCTACATAGGAACTTAAAAAATACCAGTTTGAGCGATTTGGGAAATTACACCCGCAACAGTGGTAAATTGGC
>NW_026997709.1:0-18858 GCF_035044405.1 Drosophila montana
CTCCCGTTTTCAACACAGATTCCTAAAGAATCGGTTAGCCACGACCAATCTCCTTAAATTTACTTCCTTGGTAAATGATGCTTTCCTTTTCAAATTGCAAACTGATGTCATTTACATTGATTTCAGTAGGGCGTTTGACTCTGTTCACCATGATACTTTACTTCTTAAACTTAACCGTTTAGGTTTTCCTCCGTGTTTTTTGCTTTGGATTTCTTCTTATTTAAAAGGTAGTACCCAAAAAGTTATAATGATGCTGACTACCTCAAAACAGGTTAACGTGACTTCTGGTGTTTCTTAAGGTAGTAGTTCTGAACCTTAACTCTTTACTCTTTTTATAAATGATCTCCCCTCTGTTATGTCACATGCCCATGTACTTATGTATGTGGAAGATGTGAAACTTATTCTTCCAAACATTGTTCCTCTACATCACTCTCGTCTGAAAGATGATTTGAACGCTATGCAACTTTGGTGTTCGGCCAATTGCATCTAAATTGTTCAAAGTGTATGTTTATAACCTTCAATCGTACTACACCTTATCTTGTCAGTTATACAATCGATAATACTCCATTGCAACGTATACTAACAGTTAAGGAGCTAGGCGTTCTTTTTGATTCTAAGCTCTGTAGTAAACGTATTATAAATTCACAATAGGGGAAAGCTTATTGAAACAAATGTTAAGCCTATGTAGTGAGATACCCTGCTCTAGTTTTTTTTGGTCGCCACATGGTTCACTAGCAAGGAATGGCACAAGGCGGAGAGCACAATCGTACGATTGTATTGTAAAAGCTCTGCTTTGCAGGAGTATACAAACTGTAGAATTTATAAGTCGATCATTGAGTCGAGAGTACTAGCACCGAACAGACGTCGCAACGTCAAGTTCTTTTTTTATCTGAATAAAAGAAAAAATGAGAAAGAAGAGCTATCTTTGCACGCCGACGATTTAATACCCTTGCAGACCCAACATTTTCATAATGCTCATAGTGCTTTGCCCGTATCTAAGAAACACAGAAAAAATAGTTAATTCCGAGTATGGTCAAAATATCTTGAAAAGCAAAAAAGTTTTCCATACAACATCCTAATTTTTAATGGATTATTCCTATGGCAGCAATATGATATAGTTGTCCGATGTTGATAGGATTTTGCATTTATGAGGAGCATTATAAAACTAATAAATGCCGAGTTTGGTGAAGATATCTTGATAAACAAAAATGTTTTTCATACAAGAACCTAGTCTTCGACCGATCGTTCCAATGGCAGCTACATGATATAGCTGGTTCCGACATATGCAATGCGTGCAACAGAATGAGGAGCTTCTGCAAAGTTTCATAACGATAGCTTCAAAACTGAGAGACTTGCTCGCATAAAAACAGACTGACGGACATGGCTAAATCGTAAGGCTGACAGTTGGGAGTACCGCTGGACCTATCGTCACACTCGCACTGAGCGAGATTATCTAGTTGCATCCAAATCAGAGGGCCCCAAGGTTCATCCCTGATGGCGCGGCAGCATGTCTGCCGTACTCGGGTACAAAAGAGATAGCTCATTTAATTTTCCAAAAGCTAAAAAGTATCAGCAGGCAGGAAAGAGTTACAAAATTGTACGTGCGTGCGATGCTTATGAGTTAAGCTCTCATGACCGACAATTCGCCTCGGATTTGATTAGCCCCAGTTTCATTTACTTTGCCACTGTCAAAGTCTTACACTGGCATTCTGTATTTGCCATTTTTTCTACATTTTATACAGTCCGAGATACTTTCCCTTAAGTTTAAAGCCTGTCCCGTATTGCATACGCTTTATAGCTACCATGTCATTGATTTGATATTGTCTGTCTGGTTTTCTCTTAGAGTCGAAAGCCTTTTTATTTTCTTCCTGCATTTTCCTAACATTTTCACGAACTTCCTCTCTAAATTTTTCACGCTCCTCGACGAGCTCTGTAATTAACGACTGCTTTACTAATTCTCTTAAGTTCGGCTCCCTACTTATACGCATGTCCATTCCAGTTAATACCTTGAAAAGTGAGACTTTAGTACTTTGCGGCTCTACACTTTTTAGGATTTGCTGAACTTTACTTGAGTATTTGTACCAGGCACCTGCAAATCCTTGACTCAAGTTCGATAGCATCGGTACTTCAATTTTGTGCATGCGCTCTACCTGCCCATTGATACTCGGAACTCCAGTTGCAATCTTTTAATGGTTAATATTTCGTTTTTCACAATATTCATGAAATAAATTTGACGTGAATGCATCTATACCTATTGTAGCATATCTACCCTACCATTTTCATAAATCATAGGGTAGAACAATCCGTTAATACATTGTGACACTTTGTCATAATGAATACAATTATACAAATGCCTCATAGTACATTAAAAGACCACTTAGAATTACATAATCATTCCAGCGCACAACCAATACGATCGCTTATACAAGCCGATCGCGGCGCGGTGGAATGCTGAGCATGCACTTTGCAGCTCAAGTGGTCAAATCATACACAACATATGAATGCCTTCTGCATACATACGTATATACATATACATATAAACACATAGATATAAGCATTGCATGTTTCGGGTTAGCTGAACCCAACATGAATATATTTGAATCAGTCTAAATAAAGTAACAGAACGGAGCAGACGCTCCAAATCAAAACTGTGTTAGTTGAACTTATTACATGGCGACCGTGACAACAGCAAATAAAAGAAAACAACACTTGGTATGAAAAAAAAAATAAGTTTTGCATTCAACATACACCCACCAAGCTCAGCCACAATAAGCCGAAACGACAATATTAAAAGGAGCTGCAGCTACAACAACAAAAACAATAACAGCATATTACATGGCTGAAACAACAAAAGCTGCAAATAATTGATGGCAGAAGAGCCCAATTTCGAGACAGCTGCTCCTATTGAGCAAAGGGATTTGCCGACCTATAGTGTCCACTATCACTCTGTCGAACGCATTTATCGGCATTTCTGTAATGGTCAGAGGTGTTTTTGTGTGTGTCGTTGTTTTCGACTTTTGGCATTTAGGACATCTACGTATATATTTGGTTATATGACGTGTCATATTTTTCCAGTAGTAGTGTCTTTTTATTTTAGATAGCGTTCTTGAAATGCCAGTATGACTTCCTTGTATTGGATCGTCATGATATGTAAAAAGTATCGCTTCTTGATCTTTTTTATTTTTTATTGTGGTCACCGGCATGAGTAGCGCTACTCGTAAGGATTTTAATGTTTTGTTGCCCATATTTTTGAAAGATTCAATTGAAATTAATTCAAATATCTTTTCGCTCGGTGCCAGTTTGAGTCGGCTGATTTCATGTATACCGGTTTTTTTTTCAAGCATTTGGAAAAACTGACCTAAGTCAAATGTTCCATTGGTGTACAGATCGCTAACATCAATTCTTGCTATAATTTTTCTTCCATGTTTGAAGAAACATATATTATTTAATATAAGCAAGGCCACTACTTTTCGTACTTCGTCATTACAAATGACTTCATATACGTTGGGCTAAGAAGCGTTGTCAAGAGTTTGCATAGGCAAATCTACTTGATCTTTTCCTGCGCAGGAGTTTTTCTGTTTACTTTGGTGCCTGGTAGTGACTTTCAGGTTTTTAAGTTGTAAGTCTTTAAGTTCTTTGATGGTTATTCATGATAACGCATCAGCTTCATAGCTATCTTTACCCTTTAGATACTCTACTGTGAAATCGTATTCTTCTAATTCGAGCCGCATACGTGTTAACTTTGAACTAGGATTGACCATTGAAAATAAATATGTTAATGGTCTGCGATCTGTTCGGACTGTAAAATGTTTGCATAAATATATGATCGAAAATGTGTAATTGCCCAGTGTATTGCTGCTAATTATTGTTCTGTTGTACTTTTATTACTTTCTCCCTTAGTAAATGAACGTGATGCATAAGCAATTGGGAGTTGGAGCCCATTATGGTTTTGAGTTAAAATCGCTCCACAAGCTTGCTTACTTGCATCAGTTATTATGCAAAATTCATTGCTGAAATCCGGGTATTGTAATAATATTGGGTTTATTAGTGCCGATTTGAGATGTTCAAAGGCATGCTGGCAGTCGGCTGTCCATTCGAACTTAACATCTTTTTTACATAATCTTGTTATGTGACGAACCAATACGATCCATCGCTTATATACAAGCCGATCGCGGCGCGGTGGAATGCTGAGCATGCACTTTGCAGCTCAAGTGGTCAAATCATACACAACATATGAATGCCTTCTGCATACATACGTATATACATATACATATAAACACATAGATATAAGCATTGCATGTTTCGGGTTAGCTGAACCCAACATGAATATATTTGAATCAGTCTAAATAAAGTAACAGAACGGAGCAGACGCTCCAAATCAAAACTGTGTTAGTTGAACTTATTACATGGCGACCGTGACAACAGCAAATAAAAGAAAACAACACTTGGTATGAAAAAAAAAATAAGTTTTGCATTCAACATACACCCACCAAGCTCAGCCACAATAAGCCGAAACGACAATATTAAAAGGAGCTGCAGCTACAACAACAAAAACAATAACAGCATATTACATGGCTGAAACAACAAAAGCTGCAAATAATTGATGGCAGAAGAGCCCAATTTCGAGACAGCTGCTCCTATTGAGCAAAGGGATTTGCCGACGTTGCAAGAGGCCTTGCAGGCAAATCCAGCCGATGGACCACGCCCACTCACAATAGCTGAGTACCGGGCTCGACAACAAAAACAAGTGATACCCAAGCACAAAAGGAGTGGACGGAGAGTAAAACTCTTGCAGCAACGGCGACTGGTCAAGGAAATGATTCAGTTAGCCAAAGACGAATCAGACCGACAACGCTACACAGAGCGTCTTCAACACCTAGATGAGCAGCTTCGCACTGGTGCGAAACAACGCAAACGGGCTGCATAATCGCGAATGCCCTAATTTGCTTAAACATTAAGTTCTAATTTCAAGCCTATGTGGGAAACCGCTGCTTGAAAAAATACTAAACACTGATAGGCTTTACACTAACAAATGTGGTTGGAGAATTTTTTTTTAAAAAACAAAACAAATGAATTGTAAACCGAAATGTGAGCCAACCACATTCTATAACAACTAATATTATCATGTCTCAGGCGCTGGGTATCTATATACTCAGCTGCAATGAATCATTTGTCAAATGATAAATTTTTTAAAAAAAAAAAAAAATATCTTTTCATAAAAATTATCACCTAAAATTTTATTTTTGATTTTCAAAGAAGAAAATATTTTATGTTTTTTTTTGATATTTGAATAAAAGAACATTGAATAATGAACATAAATGTTTTATCTAAAATTGTTATATTCTTTCTTATTATTTTCTTCGATCATTACTCTTGCTCGTTTATATGCTACTTCTAATCTATATTTACTTTCTTTAGCATAGTCTTCTATATTATATAATTCTATATTATTATAATGGACTTATATTACTTACTGAATTAAAATACGATGGCAAATTATTTTGTTTGCTGAAAACTAACTCATATGGACAGTAGTTATGCGCCATAGAGGGGGTCGTGTTGAAACAGTAAACAAAGTATTGGAGCCATACATCCCAATCAGTTTTATCAACTGATATATAAGAACGTATGTACTCGTTGAGAAGTTCTATGACTTCTTTCTATTGTTCTAACTGTCTGGTGGTGGTGTGCTGTAGACGTTAAATTGTCTATCTTTAAATATTTGCACAGGTCATTAATAATAGAATTTTTATATTTATTTATTTTATTTTATTTATTTATTTATATGTGGTCGACAAAACGAGTGTCTTCCAATTATTCAACACATTGTAAATACAATTAGAAAAATTAAATGCTAGATAGAGAACACAAATTTCAAATAGCATCACCGACCGATGGAGGTGTTTTATTTGCCAGTCCGGCCAGCTGTGCCCATTTTCACAGCTAATTTTGTCAGTGACGCTATTAGAGCCTACATCTAAGAAGAAGGGTGTAAGTAGGAAAAAGTGTTCTTAAGTAAAATTAAAAATAATGTTAATTTGCTATAATATTAAAGAATATACCATAAATAGGAGAAAAGAAAGGAGGAAGATTGTTAATAAAGTATAGAACTGTATGTTAGATATACAGAGTGTTAAGTAGATAGAATAAAGAGATAGTATTGGGAAAGTAATGGGAAATCACCGACCCGGTGGGGGCAAATTTACAGCCAGTCCGGCTATACTGCGGAGACCAGATGCAAGAGCAGTATTCAAGGATAGGGCGAACAAGAGAGATGTACAGAAGTTTCGTTATAAAAGGATCGTTAGTGGACCTATAGTGTCCACTATCACTCTGTCGAACGCATTTATCGGCATTTCTGTAATGGTCAGAGGTGTTTTTGTGTGTGTCGTTGTTTTCGACTTTTGGCATTTAGGACATCTACGTATATATTTGGTTATATGACGTGTCATATTTTTCCAGTAGTAGTGTCTTTTTATTTTAGATAGCGTTCTTGAAATGCCAGTATGACTTCCTTGTATTGGATCGTCATGATATGTAAACAGTATCGCTTCTTGATCTTTTTCATTTTTTATTGTGGTCACCGGCATGAGTAGCGCTACTCGTAAGGATTTTAATGTTTTGTTGCCCATATTTTTGAAAGATTCAATTGAAATTAATTCAAATATCTTTTCGCTCGGTGCCAGTTTGAGTCGGCTGATTTCATGTATACCGGCTTTTTTTTCAAGCATTTGGAAAAACTGACCTAAGTCAAATGTTCCATTGGTGTACAGATCGCTAACATCAATTCTTGCTATAATTTTTCTTCCATGTTTGAAGAAACATATATTATTTAATATAAGCAAGGCCACTACTTTTCGTACTTCGTCATTACAAATGACTTCATATACGTTGGGCTAAGAAGCGTTGTCAAGAGTTTGCATAGGCAAATCTACTTGATCTTTTCCTGCGCAGGAGTTTTTCTGTTTACTTTGGTGCCTGGTAGTGACTTTCAGGTTTTTAAGTTGTAAGTCTTTAAGTTCTTTGATGGTTATTCTTGATAACGCATCAGCTTCATAGCTATCTTTACCCTTTAGATACTCTACTGTGAAATCGTATTCTTCTAATTCGAGCCGCATACGTGTTAACTTTGAACTAGGATTGACCATTGAAAATAAATATGTTAATGGTCTGCGATCTGTTCGGACTGTAAAATGTTTGCATAAATATATGATCGAAAATGTGTAATTGCCCAGTGTATTGCTGCTAATTATTGTTCTGTTGTACTTTTATTACTTTCTCCCTTAGTAAATGAACGTGATGCATAAGCAATTGGGAGTTGGAGCCCATTATGGTTTTGAGTTAAAATCGCTCCACAAGCTTGCTTACTTGCATCAGTTATTATGCAAAATTCATTGCTGAAATCCGGGTATTGTAATAATATTGGGTTTATTAGTGCCGATTTGAGATGTTCAAAGGCATGCTGGCAGTCGGCTGTCCATTCGAACTTAACATCTTTTTTACATAATCTTGTTATGTGACGAGAATAGTCGGAAAAATTTTTTATAAAACGTCTGTTATAATTGCAGAATGCAACGAATCTTCGAGCGCTGTCCGCATCGTGTGGGATTGGATAATTTTTAATGACGTCGTATTTTTTGTCGTCTGGCAAGATTCCTTTATCGGTGCATTTGTGTACCAGAAATGTGACTTCATGTATAAAAAATGAACATTTTTCAGGATGTAACTTCAGATTGTATTTCCTACATTTCTTAAAAACATCAGTTAAGTTTTTAAGCATTTGTTTTTCGGAAAAACCTATAACTATTATATCATCCATGTAAAGGAATGCTTGAGAAGGTTCGAGTCCAGAGAATGCAATAGTCATCATTCTCTGAAATGAATTTGGCGCTATTTTTATCCAAAAGGTAATCGCGTAAACCGATATGAGCCATTGCTCGTTAAAAAAGATGATATATTTCTTGAACTTTCTTCAAGTTCAATATGGTGAAAGCCTGACATTAAGTCAAGGCATTTTGCTCTACCTAGTTGATCTAAAATATCCTCAATTCTGGGTAGTGGAAATTTATCGGACAACAGTTTTTTTATTAATCTGACGATAGTCAATTACTAATCGCCATTTCTTATCTTCTGAGCCTAGAAGTGCTTTCTTTGGAACTAGTATAAGTGGGCTATTGTATTCTGAAACTATTGTATTACTGTTCTGTTTCTATTACTGTGTTTTTTCTGTTTTCTGGTGTAGTTTGGACTACGTCGTAGTTCGAAAGTGGTTCAAAGTTCAGATTATTTATATTAATTAATTGGTCTTTATTGATCGTATTAAGAAATCGGACAAATGTATTCTTTTGTGTTGCAACTGTGTTTGCAACGTAAATACCAGGTTTAATTTCCTGATTTGTGATTAATATATTATCTTCACTTGAAGTTAGTTGAACTTTTCGGACGACTTCTGATCGTGCTGATAGAAGTATTGAATTGTTACCAGAACTGAATGTTATTGGAACATAAATTTGGACATTTATATTGTTTGGTCTAATTATAAACCAATCTTCGGACGGTTCTAGGTCTATTTTACAATGAAGACCTTTAATGAAATCTATCCTATTATTCCGTCACACGGTATAGCAAAATTTGCATCGACTATATGAAAATTGGGAGGAATTATATATTTGTCTGCTTGTAGCTCAATTGGGGCGAGGCCTTTGGATTTTATGATTCCTTGACCTATACCTTGAATGTCTATAGTGTTATTCAACTGGATGTCGTGGAAGACATCAGAATCTTCTTTTAAAATCGAGATATCTGCACCTGTATCTATTAAAAATACCAGTTTCTTTCCTGGTTCTACATTATAAAAAGAGACAAAAATATTGAGATTGAACTTTTATTAATTCTGTGTGTCTAAAGGGGGTTGTTGGTTGACCGAATTATTTTGGGCTACCCTAACAGTGTTTCTTTTGTTATTGTTATTATGATTATAACCTCTAGATCCTCCACGGCCTCTGTTATTATTATTATTACCACCGCGGTTGTTATTACCACCGCGGTAGTAGCCACGGCCGTATGAGTTGTTACCATATGAGCCGGTTGCCCTTCCTCTGTAGTTACCTCGACCGCGGTTTCCGCCGCGCTGAGAGTAATTCTGGCAGAATAAGATACTGTTGGACTGCCCAGTTGCTTCTGTGCAACTATTTAGAAATTTTGAGATAGCATCATTCATGTTACTGAATGTGCCTGCCTGCATGATAAGTTTTACCTTATCTATAGAGCAGTTCTTGGTCATTGCCTTTACAGCTTGGGTTGTGCTATATTTATTAGCCAATTTTGGTGTTAGGCCATCGTTTATAAAGGCTCCTTCTAAGGCTTTTGTTAACTGCTCAACCTCTTGATTTTCTGTTGCAAGTTAAGTAGTTTGGCTGACAATACTTTGACTGATTCGCCTTTTACTGTGCTTGATAATTTTGCAATTATTTGAGCGATAGTTTTTCATCTGTCGTTGATTCTGCCAACAGTGACTTATCAAATGTTACCGGTTTATTTAACACTGATGGTAGATAAAGCTTGAGATCATACTTTTTATTTAAGTTTACCAGATTATCCCTTATAGCCTTTCTCCACTGCGCTTAAAAATGTCACATTTTCAAGTTTCACATATTGGTGTTCCACCGGTTTTCGGTAACATGTGAGTGGCAAAAGTACCGCTTATTTAAATAAACAGCTGATCGAGTTGCTTTAATTTATATAAGCGCCGCATAGATTTCCTTCTAAAAGTCAAATAATATTTATAATCCTTACGAGATTTGGCCATCATTAAATGCTAAAAGCTGTGAGCTTAATACAATTTTAAAATTATAATTTAAATTTACCGCTTACCTTTGTTGATATATCAGCTGTTTATGGTTATGATCACTAACCATACAATGCATAGACTTGTCAAATGTCAAAATAATCGGATACCGATAAATCGTCAACGACTGAGCCCCATGGGTGACCGCGACCATTTTAGTGTGCCCAGACAAAGTAAGACTGCTGAGAGTGGCAGCCGAACGCCGGCCTCGACAGCCGAACGTTCAGTATGAAGCCGCATCCCGCTCAGCGCACGACGTTGCTGCGGCTGATGCTGTTTTGTAATATATGTATCTTTTCAGCCCAAATACATACATATGTGTATATGCGTGTGCAGAGTGCCCCTCGCTCACACTTATTGCTTTGCGCACTTGTGTGCATCTCCTTCTCCCTGCATAGCTTCTCAAAAACCCCGAGATCTACAAACATACATACATATGTTTGTGTTGCGTGGATGTGCGCACAAGTAGATCGCGGCGTTTGTCGCGAGCCAGAGATTTTTTCTTCAATTGTGTGCCCTTTGTGCCTGTGGTGGCAAAAGGCACACACATTCAAATGCTCTATCATGTATTTCTTCGTCCAGTCAGGCATAATGAGAAGAATCTGATATATTTATATTCATTAAAAACTTAAATGACCTAAATGATATATTTATATATTATATTTTAATTTTTTTGTTAACTGTGGGGACCAATTTTGCTTAAAATTATAAAAAAACTAAGTCGTATTTCTGCAAGGGTAATTCTTCGTCGGCTTTTCGAATAATTTAAGAAAAGACCAAACATTGAAAATGTTCAATTTTTTCGACTTGCTACTTGTGCACACGCACACTCTTTCGAGTAAGCAGTTGTGTGACATTATTAAAGGGTTTGGCCTATTCATGTGCAAATCTCCTATTTTCCATGCATGGTGTAAGGGTAAGGGTACCTGAACGTTGGCATGTGTGCATAATAACTTTTTGGGCCTGCCAAGCACACATACTTACACACTTTTCTATATGGATGGAAGCATTTATGCGTTTGTGTGCGTGTTGGTTGCCTGCCTGCCTGCCCGATGCAAATTTGACCAAATTTTAAGTTTGTGGCATTTCTAAATTTCTAGCTCTACACACAGACACACACACACACACAAAAATGTGTGCGAATGAGCCGATCAAGGGTTTGTCGTGAGACAGAGATTTTTTATCAATGGGTGCGTAAATTTCGGCGACGGTGGGCTTGCGGCCGCGTAAGGCACACATGTGTGAACAAATGGACAAATGGAAGCAGACGCATGCTGGACATTCTGATCGTTTATTGCCTGCCATAACACCCTTTAACCCAAAATGTTTACTATGTCAAAAAATAAATAAAAAGATCACTTGCATTTTTTCCATATCAAAGTGCAAACGAGCGGCAAGTGCGGTTCACCTGCTTTCGTTGCCTGTTCACACATGTGTGCCTTACGCGGCCGCAAGCCCACCGTCGCCCAAATTTACGCACCCATTGATAAAAAATCTCTGTCTCACGACAAACCCTTGATCGGCTCATTCGCACACATTTTTGTGTGTGTGTGTGTGTCTGTGTGTAGAGCTAGAAATTTAGAAATGCCACAAACTTAAAATTTGGTCAAATTTGCATCGGGCAGGCAGGCAGGCAACCAACACGCACACAAACGCATAAATGCTTCCATCCATATAGAAAAGTGTGTAAGTATGTGTGCTTGGCAGGCCCAAAAAGTTATTATGCACACATGCCAACGTTCAGGTACCCTTACCCTTACACCATGCATGGAAAATAGGAGATTTGCACATGAATAGGCCAAACCCTTTAATAATGTCACACAACTGCTTACTCGAAAGAGTGTGCGTGTGCACAAGTAGCAAGTCGAAAAAATTGAACATTTTCAATGTTTGGTCTTTTCTTAAATTATTCGAAAAGCCGACGAAGAATTACCCTTGCAGAAATACGACTTAGTTTTTTTATAATTTTAAGCAAAATTGGTCCCCACAGTTAACAAAAAAATTAAAATATAATATATAAATATATCATTTAGGTCATTTAAGTTTTTAATGAATATAAATATATCAGATTCTTCTCATTATGCCTGACTGGACGAAGAAATACATGATAGAGCATTTGAATGTGTGTGCCTTTTGCCACCACAGGCACAAAGGGCACACAATTGAAGAAAAAATCTCTGGCTCGCGACAAACGAAGCGATCTACTTGTGCGCACATCCACGCAACACAAACATATGTATGTATGTTTGTAGATCTCGGGGTTTTTGAGAAGCTATGCAGGGAGAAGGAGATGCACACAAGTGCGCAAAGCAATAAGTGTGAGCGAGGGGCACTCTGCACACGCATATACACATATGTATGTATTTGGGCTGAAAAGATACATATATTACAAAACAGCATCAGCCGCAGCAACGTCGTGCGCTGAGCGGGATGCGGCTTCATACTGAACGTTCGGCTGTCGAGGCCGGCGTTCGGCTGCCACTCTCAGCAGTCTTACTTTGTCTGGGCACACTAAAATGGTCGCGGTCACCCATGGGGCTCAGTCGTTGACGATTTATCGGTATCCGATTATTTTGACATTTGACAAGTCTATGCATTGTATGGTTAGTGTTATGATACTTTCACATTTTTCACAACATCGATAGAAATCTCGATTAATCATTGCAAAATACACGAAATGTTCGGGCGAATTTACACATTTTTAAAAAATATGACATTTTTGAAAAATGTGTGAAATGTATTTTCTTATGGGGAAACGTACAGGCATTTTACACATTTTGCAAAAGTGTGACATTTATGTTTAATTATGGTGTGTCTCAAAACTGGTGCGCTTTTATTAAGGCACTTGTATGATTTATCTAAATTTTCCCTATGCCGCTTTATTTTTTCTACTATTTGGGGCCAGTCAATGTGAACTTCCCCTACTTAAATATTTGTATTTAAGCAGCGGCTTAGACCTTGTCTAAGTCGTTGGCTCGACTCATGTAACGCTTCCTCAGTGATTTTTTATGAAGAAGATAAATCTTCAGAAGGATGTTTGCTGAGGCTATTACAATGAGAATTATTAGCAGTATGTTTGTTAACTGCACATGGGGAGTGGTGTCTACAACTTCAACCACGTTAACTACATTGGCAATGTTATCATCTGCCTTTAATTGATTTCCCCCATACTCCTATATAATGACTCTTGCTTTTTGCTTTGAATACTTCCTATGCAGACGTACTAAGACAATTGTTGTCTGCCCAAGAATCGGATGCTCGTCAATAATTGTTTTTATTTTGACGTAGGGTAATGTCGACAAGATTATTCCACACTCTATTTTAGAACATGAATAGAGTGGACTTGTTACTGTGCCGAATTTTTCTATATATTCGGATTCGAACTCATATACTGATATGAATTCTCTATGCCTTTGCAAAATTTGTATGGCTCGCATACGAAAGTCTGTATAGTCGTTGAATACTTTGTTAATTTTGTGTTCAATCATGACTAATTTATGAACATAATTGTTGAAACATCTAATGAGGCAAACGGAAAATTTATTTCTGTCGTAGTTTTATTTATTTTTTTTTCAATTTTTGGAGTGGCCATACAAATACCAAAAATATGTATTTAATTTTTGTTTTCTGATCCTTTTTTTTTTTTAGTTTATATATAAGTTTATTGGGGATCCTTTGCCATATATATATGGCTTATTTTGAGATTCAAATTTACTTATTTTATTATCCTCGTACATGGGATAATTAATGTTTTTAAAGTATCCTACCTATCGGTTCGCATAGCTTTACGGGCTATGCTTCTAATCGGGCAGAAATGAATTGCTCAATTTTACAAATTGTATATATTTATAATTTAAAATAATATTTGTATATTCGCAGCATCTGCTGTTCGTCGCTGCATCAGCTGGGCGTCGCCGGATGTGGCACGCTGATGCTCCCTTGTTGGCGAAAGTGGTGGAGTGCCTCCCGCACTTATCTCGATGGCACAGCTTGTTGCGCAGGCGGTGCCGGTGCTGGTCTTCGCACAGGTTGTTGTTTGCCAGCTTTACTGGCTTGCGGGGCTGGTGCTAGTCTTCTTCCGTTGGCAAGTATACTTGCAATCGATGCTGTAGAGTGGTCCCTCGCAGTCTGCTGGGCACTTCTTTGTTGGTCTGGGCAGCTGTTTTTTCTGTGGTATTATTTATGGTTTTGATATTTAGAGGAGAAGGTGTTACTTGTGCTTTAGATCGCTTTGTCTCTTCATTGAGGAAATGTAGCTCTCTTGCTTGTCTGTTTGAATCTTCGCAAGTCGGGGGCTTATTGCTATTATATAATAGCTTGCATATCCCAGCTTTGCGTTGTTTTATACGCAGCTGAATGCCGCATCGATTTCTTGGTTTTTTTTTTATTTGATTTTGATCAACGACCGGGGCACTGGCCGTTAATCTTCTCGCCCTATACTCATTTAATGTGATGCGTATGGACAATTGCGACGCACTTTTGTAACCACCTTACTCACTCAGACTATTTAAGTTCCAACGCCGTGTTAATTTCCATCGAAGTAAGTTGCTGCCGCTGTTGTGTTTGACGTTCTTGTTGTTCATTCAAAATGGAATGTAATAGTTGTTGTTGACTTTTTCATGTATTTCCATCGACGTAAGTTGCTGCTGTTGTTGTTGACGTTCTTGTTGTTCATTAAAGATGGAATGTAATAGTTGTTGTTGACTTTTCCTTCCTTCTACTGCCTCCAGGCAGGGATTACTGACCATGTCACGGTCGCCATGTAGTGATGAGTCCCAATTTTCGTTGTTGTTTTATACATTGGAGTTTCTGCTCCAATTGTAAACTTTACTAATTCACTCTTCGGGTTTGAATAATTCGTACAATCTTTTCTTAGGTGCTACATAGCTAAGACCGCGCGAACTGCGCTGCCAGCGACGCCGGCAGCGGAGCGGGTATATTATATACTTTTATATGTATGCAGCATTGAGAGCCGCGCTGAGAGAGTATGTTATGTGCACTTATGTATTGTAGTGCGCAGCCGGCTAGCGTGGGAACGCTGACGCTGCGTTGTTGCCTTCACACATATATGTGTGGTCATATTACATATGTATGCACTTGAAGTGTGCATATGTAAACACTGCAACAAAGTATTACAGTGTGACCGTTTTATATATTTTAAATACAGTGCATACTCTATATGTGCGCATATCACAGTCAGCTGGATTACTGGCTGTTGGAACACACTACCACTGGAAGACCGCTGTGAGTTCCTGGATGGTGGCTATCCGATTTGAAGTGTGCCAAAAAAGCTCGAGTTTTGGTACCGTACAAATTTTAAGTGGAGCCACTCGTGATTTAGAGCAAAATAAACGTGAACTCGAATGATGTCCCGTTGAAACCACGTTAATGCAAGCTCCGTACGCAGTAATGCTGGCGTCACAGACACCGTGAACCTCTACATCGCACATTGGATTGCAGACCAACTGAGGTAGGTGGATAATTGGACTTTGCTGAAAGTTTGGCAAAGTTCCTGCCAGACAGTATTTAGAGAAGTTGGAAGACTCTCATCCCACACCAAGTTTTCCTTCGAAAGAAGCTGCATAAAGATCTTGGCCCTAACGATGACTGGTCCAATTAATCCTAGTGGATCGTAAAAACGAGCTATAGTGGATAGAACAGATCTCTTGCAAGGTTTAAGGGTCTGATTGGCAGGCGTGAGGGAAAACATTAATTTTTCAGTTGAAGGACCCCAAGCAAGACCCAAAGTTTTGGTAATGTCGCTTCCATCACTAAATTTTAAAAACGAGGAACGCAGAGTGTCTCGAGCACCATTTTCTGAGTTCAAAGCAACCTTTAGAGAGGATGTCCTTTGTTTGATTTAAGACGTCGATCGCATCTTGGACCGAGGCACCTCCAGATATAAGGTCATCTACATGGAAATATCGTCGAAGAATTTTGGCACCAATTGGAAATGAATGTTGCTCGTCGACTGCCAATTGCTGAATTGCTCAAACTACAAGAAAGAAGGCTGGTTTCATGCCATACGTATCTGTGTCCATCTTGAAGACACTTATTTCAGAATCAGTAGAATTTCGCCACAAGATGCATTGTAGGTAGTTATCTGGGACCATAACTCTGACACAGCGATACATCTTGCCAATGTCTCCAGTAAGGGCAACAGGAAACGTATGAAATCGCATCAAAATGTTAAACAGCTTCGGTTGTATGACGGGCCCAGCCATCAACACTTCATTCAGCGAACATCCAGTGCTGGTGACAGCTGAACCATCAATGACGACACGAAGTTTGGTGCTCGGGCTTTGTTCCTTCAGCACGCAATGATGAGGAAGAAAATATTTGCATAGACGTAACGACTGGAGCGACAAGAGTCATATGGCCGAGCTACATATACTCTTGAATGAACGCGGTATACTGAGATTTAAGGTTGGGATGACGGTGCATCTTTCTCTCGAGCGATATAAATCTGCGACATGCCTGTTGATAAGACTCACCTAATTGATCCAGACTGAGTTTTAGGGGGAGTCGCACGGAATATGCTCCTGTTGGAAATTCTTAACAAAATGCTCCTCGCAGTCAAGCTCTTCCTTTGTTGCTTTAGCAACAGGCTCTGGAAAACTTTCTACTTCCCAAAATCGTTGAATTAACTCATCTGTTCGGCCATCAGACTCAGTTCGGGCATCAGACGATACACGATTGGCCAAAAGAGAGGTACCGCCTTGCTGGGAACCACCTCCTGCAACTATCCATCCAAGGCGTGTCTTCTTCAGAAGAGGCACTCCCGGTAGCAGTTTTATTTGCCCGACACACATTAGCTAGTAGAAAAGACCAGCTCCGATTAATAGGTCAATTCGCTGCGGCTTGTAAAAGCTAGGATCAGCGAGGCCAATATTTCCAGGCACATTCCAATGAGTTGTATTAAGGGCTATACTTGGCTGGGATCTGCTATAGTGGAAGCTACGATGGCTGTGATGATTGCAGAGGAATCTGACGCTTGAGATTGTAGATTGACGGTCACAGCGCATCCGTCAGTAGCGAAAGAGGCGTTTCCCAGACCAGCAACTGCCGCTGAAGATGGATTTATCTTCAATTGAAGCTGTTGAGCGAATCGGGACGTAATTAAATGCAGCTGTGATCCACCATCCATCCGGAACTAGAGTCCTAGACCGATTTTTAACTAGTACAATAGCAATGGCCAGGAACACAACATCGCTGCTGATGTTGTGGGCAACAAGAGAGGTAGAGGGGGAAGCTGAAAAAGCTGCAGTAGGAGTGACAGAGTGAGGGATCGAAGGCAAAACGTCTAAATGCAGCAATGTATGGTGTTTGGAGCCACATGTGCGACAAGATTCGCAATTGCATGTTCGTAAAAGATGTCCCTTTTTAGGCAGTTGAGGCATAAAGATAATCGTTTTGCTTCCTTGAGACGCATCTCTGGAGACAAATTGCCAATCTTGGGCATTGCCATATATTATGCTCTTCACCATTACAAAATACGCAAACAGTGGCCATTGAGTTAGCAACAACGAGTGATGTCCTACTGGGGTTAGTCTTTATGGGTCTCTAGGGTTCTGCAGCGTTGCTCCAAAAATGTGGAAATTTGTGCCCATGACGGAATTAAATTTGCATAGGCGGGATTCTCCAGCTTCTGTTCCCACTTCGCCTGCGTAACAGGATCCAGTTTTTGCAGGAGTACCTGAACAATGATGCAACCAGCAATTTACTCCTTGCTACCCAAACTGGTGAGAGCACGAATATGATATTTCCAATGATCGAATGGTATCCAGCGCAGAGTCCTTCAAGCAGAGTCGCAAATGCTGCATTTTTTCAATTTTTGTGAGTTCGGGATGATTTTCGATTATAGTTGTGAACATTGAAAATCCCACTCCGTATAACCTCCAGATTGATTGGAGGTAAGGTCGGTAACGCTCTGGATTTAGTCATTGACGCAGCAGCAATAGGATCATTTACAAATGTGGAGTTGGACGGCAATGCTCTACTGCTCTTAGCGATTTCAAACCGCACCGAAGTCTCCAAAGTTACTGCAAGCTCATCAAAAGCTTCGCTAAGCTCACTGCCGATTTCGTCAAAGTCTAGTTCTTCCAATTTGTTTTGAGCATCTTCAAATGCAGAATCCATTTTTTCAATCCGTTTGAGCAGCACCGACAATGCAATTTCATCAGTATTGGCAAGGAGCGTTTGGTTGAGGCTAGATTGTAGCGCCGTCTATGGGATACCCTGAACCCTCTTTTTCCAACACCAAATACAGCTCGCGCTACTCCTTTGTTTGCTTAAGTAGTAATAAAGATACATTTAAAAAAGTTTCCTTGGCTGGGTTCGCAACTAACCGCACTACTTGCCGCCGCCTCTATCCAACAGCCACACCAGCCAAAAACAAGTTCCCTCGGCATGGTTCGAACACTTGCCACCGGACAGACGGACGGACAGACGCACTATCGGCTATTGATGCTGATCAAGAATATATATATTTTACGGGGTCGGATATGCTTCCTTCTTCATAATACCCTTTTTACCCATTTTCAATGGGTTCAGGGTATAAAGAAGGCTAATACACATTGGCACTACCATAATTATAAGTAGAATATTTATTACTTTTGAATCTAGTGTTTCCACCTCGACTTTATTAATAACATTAACGGTGGAATCCACCATCTTTGTGTCTATTTGTGTCTATGAATGCAACAAAGTGTCGCATACTTATGATTTAAATACAGGGTGTTTAATGCTTATGGATGCATCCTAATAATAATTCTTACCCTTATAATATCACTACCTCTAGTTCTATACCTACTCCTTTTACTTCCCATTACTTTCTCCTTTCTGCTATAAATTCTCGAAAATCCTCTTACTCTCCTTATTGTCTACTCAAGGAGTGAGTCCATTGCCAAATCTTTTATATCATCATATATCATCACAAGAAAGTTGAAAAGTCGCATATAAAAAATTACAGTGGCTTTGCAAATCAGTTCGCTATCCGACTTTGCAGCAAT
>NW_026997710.1:0-2500 GCF_035044405.1 Drosophila montana
CGCGGAAACAACCGCGGAAATTACCAAAATAATGGCAATAGATATTATAATAATAATAATAATAATGGCAACAATAGACAGAGAGACCAATATAGAGGAAACTCTAGAGGCCGTGGTAACTCAAACGGAGGCCACAACAATAACAATAACAATAATGTGAGAGTAGCCCAAAATGCTTCGGGAAACTCCCAACAGCCCTTAGGTACACAGCAATAGATAGTAAAAAGGTTCATTCGATTAATCTTAGTGTAAATATATTCGTAACATTCACAAATGTAGCTACAGGCAAGAAACTAATATTATTGATAGAAACTGGTGCAGATATATCTTTGATTAAAGAAAATTCCGACACTTTCAATGATATAAACATTAATAATAAAGTTAATATTCAGGGAATCAATCAAGCATTGATTCAATCCAAAGGACTAACATCTTTAGAAATACAAACAACTAAATATATAATTCCACACAACTTCCATATTGTCGATTCAACTTTTTCGGTACCGTGTGATGGAATTTTAGGCATAGATTTTATAAAAAAATATAATTGTCAATTAGACTTTACACCTTCAAACCTTCAAAACTTCTACTCATTATAAGACCAGATAATCTAAATTATCCCATCTATGTTCCCATAATTTACAGCTCCGGTAATAATACAATAGTGTTACCAGAACGAACAATGTTATGTCAAAGTTAACTAAAAATTTTCCAAAACTATTTAATAAACAATTAAAAGAACTTTGTTGTCAATATACAGACATATTCGGACTTGAAACCGAACCAATTACAACAAATAATTTTTATAAGCAGAAACTAAGATTAAAAGATGATGAACCTGTATATATAAAAAATTATAGAAATCCTCATTTCGTCAAAAAGACGAAATTCAAGCTCAAGTCGATAAACTAATTAAAGATGGAATAGTTAAACCATCAGCCTCAGAATACAACAGTCCGCTGTTACTAGTACCAAAGAAATCCATAGATAATGAAAAGAAAAAATGGCGATTAGTAATTGACTATCGCCAAATTAATAAAAAATTACTTTCCGATAAATTTCCTTTTCCTAGGATCGATGATATCTTAGATCAACTAGGAAGAGCAACATATTTCTCTTGCCTTGACTTAATGTCAGGACTCCATCAAATTGAGCTAGACGCAAACTCTAGAGATATAACATCCTTTTCAACGAGCAATGGCTCTTATCGCTTCACGCGATTGCCATTTGGTTTGAAAATAGCCCCAAACTCATTCCAAAGAATGATGACAATTGCATTCTCTGGACTTGAACCATCACAAGCATTCCTTTATATGGATGACTTAATAGTAATCGGTTGTTCCGAAAAACACATGCTTAACAATTTAATTAGTGTTTTTGACATGTGTAGGAAACACAACTTGAAGCTACATCCTGAAAAATGTTCATTTTTCATGCATGAAGTCACATTTTTGGGACACAAATGCACAGATAAGGGAATCTTACCAGATGACAAAAAGTTTGACGTCATATTAAATTATCCAGTTCCACATGACTCGGATAGCGCTAGACGATTTATAGCATTTTGTAATTACTACAGACGATTCATCAAAAATTTCGCCGATTATTCTAGGCATATAACAAGATTAAATAAAAAGAATGTTCCATTTGAATGGACTGATGAATGTCAAAATGCATTTGAATATCTTAAAGTTCAATTAATAAAGCCTACTCTGTTACAATATCCAGATTTTACAAAAGAATTTTGTATAATCACAGATGCTAGTAAGCAAGCCTGTGGTGCAGTGCTAACACAAGCCCACAATGGAACTCAACTTCCAGTAGCTTACGCATCGAGAACATTTACCAAAGGAGAAAGTAACAAGAGTACGACGGAACAAGAATTAACAGCTATTTATTGGGCAATCACCAAATTTAGACCCTATATCTACGGAACTCATTTCATAGTAAAAACAGACCATAGACCACTAACATTTTTGTTTTCAATGACAAACCCCAGTTCTAAATTAACGCGTATGAGACTTGAATTAGAGGAGTATAATTTTACAGTAGAGTACCTAAGAGGCAAAGATAATTTTGTAGCCGATGCATTGTCACGGATAACAATATCTGAACTAAAAGAAATACAAAATAAAATCCTGAAAGTCACTACCAGGTATCAAAGTAGACAAAAATTCTGCGCAGAAAACAATAAAGTAGAGATGCCAAGGCAATCTACTGAAACAGCTTCTCAGCCCAACGTATACGAAGTCATTAATAATGATGAAGTACGTAAAGTAGTGACCTTGCATATAAAAGATATGCTATGTTTCTTTAAACATGGTAAGAAAATTATAGCAAGAATTGATATTGGAGATTTATATACTAATAATGGAAATATTGACTTAGGACAACTATTTCCAAGGCTCGAAAAAGAAGCCGGTATGTTAAAAATTGTCTGTGTGTGTAAGTGTGTGTGTGAGTGTAAATGTGAGTGTGAGTGTGAGTGTGAGTGTGAGTG
>NW_026997710.1:5000-8010 GCF_035044405.1 Drosophila montana
ATACTCTCTCTCTCTTAGCGCTGTTAACAACAATATATATAAGATATACGTAATGCAGCCGCTCGGCTGCTGGCGTTACCGGCAGCGCAGCTACGCGGCCTTAGCTAAGTTAACATTAAGAGAACTTATAAGAAAACATTCAATAAAGAAACTCTTAAGCGACGACTCTACATGTCGCTCCAACCAAACAAAGTGGATTTAACTCAATCATCTAGCACACATAATACATGGCGACCGTTACAGAACCTGCAATCTTCGTATGGAATTGAAACGAAAACTGATCTCATTCAAGAAATAATAAAATTGTAAGCAATATACTTACAATACCTACATATATCGGAATGGAAATGAATGGAAAGGCTGGATGGAATCAAAACAAAAACTGAGTGAGTAGAGAGCGAGTGTAATGGCGTAAAAAACGCGGTGGCGTAAAAACCAATGTAAAAAAAAGAATATCGCACTTAAGATGGCTGCTATACTCAAAAACGCCAACATCCACATGGTCGACAGCTCAGAAGCTACAAACTGAGCTCGACCACCTGCAAAATTTTATTAAGCAGGATAAACCAAACACCGCTACTCACTCAGAATATCCAAGTTATTACAAACCAAATAACTAATAAAATTAAACCACCCACCCCAGTAAGCCTGCCGAAGCCCAGGAGAACATGTCCACAGGATTGCGAAGGTCCACTTGTAAGCCCCTTCTGCGAATATACATGCAGACATTGCACAGCCAGCAACAGCAACCATCAATTGCCTACGCTGCGACCAGCGGCGGCACCGCCAAGCGTATCCAGCTGGCCCATGAAGCCGACAGTGCCGCAAGTGGCAGAGAAGCTGGTCGCACTACAAAACGTGCAGGAAACGGCGGATGTATTAGATTTAATAATTTAATATATGACACCACCAATTATTATAAATTGTAAAATTGAGCAGAAACACATCTGCCCAATGAGAAGTATAGCCTGCAAAACTATATGAAAATTATAGGTAGGAACATATATGTATGTCGATAAATGATAACCAAATATATAAGTCAGCCGAAATATTAGACTTAATAATTTAATTTCTACCAATATGGGTCTAATAGACGAAATACGTCACTGTATTTGGTAGATAAATCATTTGTTCTATTGCTGGTATTAACGTTATTTATTTTGATTTCATATTCTTGTAGTGACTCAAATTTTATTTTGGGATTTGGAATTTTTATATGTTAACTAGTTGTATTTAAAATACGGACTATTGTGTTATTAATTGTTACGATACTGTTTGCTATTATTACCCCAGGGTGTATTTCCTGGTTTTGTATAAGAACTGTATCTACATTTGTCAGAAGGGTAATTTTTCTCATTACCTCTGATCTAGCTGGTAATAATATTAAGTTATCAATATCATTATGTAATAGTGGTATATGTATTTGATAATTAAGTGATTTTGGGTTCATGATAAATTCATCATTTTGGTAATCTATTATTATTTTCTGATTAACTCGAGTCCAAGAATACCATCGCATGGTATGGGAAATTCATTGTGGACTATTTGGAAGTAGATCAATTGTGGATTGTCCAATTGACTCTATTGTTCCCTGTCCGATTCCTGTGATATTTGTTTTGTAGTCGTGATTTATATGTGAATCTATTTTATTATTCTTAAAAATTGAGAAATTTGCTCATGTATCTACTAGCAGAGTTAATGGTATTGTAGCATGAGCAACATATATATAATACATACCCAACCAATGCAAGGGTATATGAGATCAAATAAACAATAACCCATTTATCGACACTTTGTTGCTAAATATAACGCAACCCAAAGTGCATTTGAAATATGATCGTCCACTCACAAGTGGCGTGACCAAAGCGCAGAATATGCAACGTCTGCATATTCTGCCGAATACCATTCCTTTGTCTTACGATATATATATGCTCAATGTATATGCTTTAAGTGTATGCATTTATACATGTTCCCGCTCTGCCGCTGTGCTCAGTGACTGAGACTTAAATACAAAACTCTGTAAGACTTAAGAACAAACATATAATTGAACGGCACATCAGTCAAAGAAATATCATCAACGTCTTAGGACCTATGCCAACAAACGATCAATAAAAGGAAAACTGTTTAATTAATTTTAAATGGCAAAAAAAAAAATGAACAGAAATTAAAATGTTGATATTGTTGTGAAAAAAAAAAAAATAATAGTTAAAATGAATTAATAATAATGCATAACGAGATTGCGTCAAACAAAGATTGATTAGTTTTACACTTTCAATGACGCCAATGACATGAACATGTCGCAAGTGACAAGCAATAACATCAACAACAACTAACAAAATCTGAATCAAAGACAACAACTGAGAAAGCAAATTGCATATTTAACAACAACAGAAGCAACTTAACAGATGACACGAACGTGTAAACCAAAGACAGCCTGTGCGATGACCACCACCGGCACCGCCTGAGCCCATAGGCCCCAAACAGCAGCAGCAGATACCAAAAGTATGAGAGGCAGTCCGCCCTTTGCACCAACGCGGGAAGTAAATGAGCAACGTTGGACTGGAGGCTGCTCCTGTTGAGCAAAGGGATGCACCCAGCCTGCAAGAGGCTTTAGAGGTGTACCCCAATGATGGACCACGTTCACTCACAATAGCTGAGTACCGGACACGACAACAGAAGAAGGATAAGAAAAAAACCAAAAGAAGCGGAAAAAGGATTAAACTGCTTCAACAAAGAAGACTCCTACAGGATCTTATCAAAACAGCGACATCGCCCCATCGCCCCCGAAATGAAAAAATACAACTTCGTACTGGTGCCAAGCAACGCAATGATGGCTGCAAACCTGCCAATGCCTAAATTGCCCTTAAATATAAACTCTAATTCAAAAGGATGCGCGAAAGCGCGACTTGAAAAATACTAAAATCTGTTAGGCTTTTTACTGACACATACGGTTGGACTATTAATTGTATAAATAAAAATGGCAATCTAAATAATATAAAATCTAAATATT
>NW_026997711.1:0-29529 GCF_035044405.1 Drosophila montana
TATACATATATACTTATGCTATTATTGGTTAACAGCTACAAAGAGAGGGAGAGTGAGTAACTCGCATATACCTGTATAAGTGAGCATATATATTACTCAAGCTCAGACGGAGCGTGGGACTTGTTTACTATATAATTGTTATTGTATGCAACAAAGTGCTGCATACTTTATATTTAAGTACAGGGTATTCTGTTAGGGGCATATACACACTACTGTCATGACATTCCTGCAATACCCTCTGCCGTTGACCACTAACCGCCCATAGATTCCAAGGAATGTATTCCTCTTCGTGCGTCCGGTGGCCCATATGCCTATACAACTGCCCAACTGTCCGGGAACTTGGCCGGCTCTTCGGCGATCCTGGCACGCATACTCGCGACCAATTTGTAGGGAGAATCGGCCAACACTGCCTGCTGACAGGACTCTAGAGGATGCTCTGATAGTGCATCAGCCACAATGTTGAGCTTTCCTCTGAACTGGTGCAGTTCAAGTGCCAATCGCGCGATTGTCCCTAAAGGGCTCTCGATCGAGCTGAGCCACTTGAGTGCCAGAGGTACACCTCTTGGTAGCAACGCAACTTCCGGATCGACCACATGATTTCCAGGCACTCTTTCTCGGTGTCGGAGTAGTTTACGGCTGTACCAGAGTCGCGAAGTTGGGAACGAAACACCTGTACCGTGAAGCCATTTCGAGATACTGCCGCAACTCCTTACAATTAGTCGGGGTGACGTATCGCCTTTACCTTCTCCGGATCGGTACGTATCCCTTCCCCGCAAATAACATGTCCCAGGTAGACCAACCTCTCCCTGAAGAAGCTGCATTTCCTCCTATTGAGCCTGAGATTGGCCGCCCTCAACCGGCGGAATACCTCCCTTAAATTCTCTATATGCTGCTCTTTCGTTGCCCTTATCACCACGAGCATGTGGCTCCATCTCCGGCCCTATTACCGTGTCCAATGCTCACTGGAAGGTCGCATCCGCTGATTACAATCCAAATGGCATCACCCGCCATTAGAATAGGCCTATTCCTGGGACTGTGAATTCCGTGCACTCTATACTACCATCGGCTACCATCGGTATCTGCCAATACCCGTGCTTCAAATCTAAGGTAGAAATGAACCGAGCGTGACGCAACCGCTCAAGGATTTGATTAATCCGGGGGACAGGATAAGCATCCGGAATGGAATGCGCATTGAGTTGCCGGTAGTCGATGCACATACGCCCCTCGCCAGTCTTCTTTTTGACTAAGACGATTAGGGCGCTGTGCGGACTACGCGACGGCTCGATGTCACCTGTCTGTATCAAGTCATGCATGGCCGGATTTTACGGATAGTACCCTTGCTTCAATGGCTTGTCATCCTTCAGTCGGATGTTCTGCCCCGCGATATGCGAGACCCACAGCAGACCTCGAAGAGTGTCAGTTCCAGCTCCAGGAACTCCCTTAGTTCCGGATCCAGATCCGCCGGCCACTCTGCCCCTTTGGGCTGGGTTCACCTTGTTGCTCGCCTTTTCCGTGCACCACTCCGACTCCAGGTGGAGCTTCATGATTGCTCCGCTCTGGCGACTTCTCCCGACCCCCTGCGTCTGTGTGGATCCTAGCCATTGCTCCTAATTCCTCTATTCCCTGGCACATTTCCACCGTGCCGCCTCCATGATCAGCGTATATCTGTCGCTGTAGCTCTTTGTATCTTCTCTCTTCTGTTGCCGAGCAGGTGCTCCCTTTCCCCGGCATGGGAAGCCTTCTTTCGGTTCCTTCTTTGCGTTTTTTTTCTGTTGCCGAGCAGGTGCTCCTTTTTCCTGATATAGGATGCCTTTCTTTTCTCATCCCAGGCCCCGCGGCCGGTGCTACGACTGTCTCTAAGACCAGTACTGCCTAGCCGCAGCGCATTGTGGTGACCATTGCACCCAAGAAATCAATCCCGAGAATGACGTGGTCTAGAATCGATGGCATGATGAGCATCGACATTGTTATCACTTTTCCGCAAGGCCAACGTCTAACCACAGTGCCTTCCCTACTTCCAACGTGGATCCATCTGCCAGACGAATGCGCGTCTGCACGTTCTCCCTTCTTGCGTACTCAATCTTCACTCATGAAACTGCGATTGGCGCCGGTGTCGATTGTTGCAGGCATCGTTCGCCCGCCAATATCCACCGTTGCGACGATTTGGCCACCGTCCACCTTCAGTGGGTGTCCTGTTACCTGGTCATGTGTGTGTCGGTATCGACCCGACCCTGGCCTGGGCGATGCCGTTGCGTGTTTCCCGCCTCCGTGCCGGAAACCGGAAAAAATTGAGGTGTCCCCCCGAAGGCTGTACTGTCCTCCCCCATTCTGCGCTACTAAGACTCATGGCCACTTGACTCATGGACTTTCTTCCTGAGTGCTCCGCCCTCTGCCTCATGACCGTCTCTTACTTCACAGCCATCTGCGTATGCTGGGACAAGGTGGCGACTCCTTCGCCGTATTTGGCGTGATGCACTAGAGCCCTCAGCTCTATCAGGTATTCCTTGAATTCCTCACCCACGCGCTGCCGGCGGGACCGGGATCGTCCTCAAGCCTCTCGAAAAAGCGCGGAGGCAGCAAGGACTCCAATAAGCCCCTCCAAAACGCAGACCATGGCACATCCCTCAGCCCACTACTTAAGAACAAACGAGCGGCCCGATCAAAGAATACCTCACCCATTGCCCTAGGCATGCGATCGAGGGCAATTCCATATGTAATGTCCCGCTCCTCGAGATCCTCTAGAATTCCAAGGGGGTCGGATCGGCCATCATACCTTATAGCCCACTTTCGGACTTGTTCCGGAACGTTATGGAACGGTATGGCCGACTACCTAATACCCTACATTTATATTTTGCCCATATACGATATATTAGCTTCTCCTTCTCTTTTGTTAGGATACATACGCTCTAGGGTATACCCGACTAAAAATAGCCTGGGTTACTTTATACATCTCATTTTTTTTGTTTTGAAAACACTTATTTGGGCATACTTGAGGGGCGTTAATCTCCAAACATGCCACACCCCTAAACGCCTCCTGGTTCCTGCTCGGGCGCGAAGCACACACACCACGCTAGCTCACGAAAGGGGGCTATGTCGAACATAGGTTAGCCCCGGTACTCGAGATTAATGTTAATTATCGATAAAAGAACTAGCGGGCTTCATTACATATGTTTCTTTATTTATTTATTTCTTATTCGATAGCTATTGTGCACTACCCTATTCTACTTTCCTATGCAAAGGCCCTGCCGCACAGCCTGGAGCCCTAGCGCTCCGCTGTACACTCAAGGTTATGTCTCTTGCTCCTCTCTGATGCTCGCTCCAAACGTGCCTGCACGCTCGCAGGCGAGCCGTGCACTTGCCTCGGCCGCTCAACTTTCCCGCGAGCTTTCACAACTTCGCTTCGGAGCTTTCGCTCTTCGCCGCCGAAGTGAAGTTGCGCTCTCGAGGACGGTGTTGGGCAACAGATCGGCAGTACACGAGTGCTGCGGCGGTCAGCGGTTAAATTTAAACATAATTCAAACTGGCCTCCTTGCCCTTAGCTAACTTCAATACTTCGGTACCTTCCCTTAACTATTCTTATTACTAATACAAGGGGCTACTTTAGTGGCCGCATAACAAAGGCTGCGGTTTTAGCTGTTTTCCGGTTTCAGGCGAAGTCAACGGGCTTAAGCCTTGTAACGAACACAAGGAAGTCGTACGGAGCACAGTCTGTCTACAAAGGGGTTCGGCCTTGCTCAGGGCAAGTGGGGTGGGTCTTTGTGCTCTTTCGGACTTAGTCGTCACTTAATAAAGTGTAGACAGAGAAAGGGACAGGAAGATACAAACCATAGTATTAATTAAATGTGATGCAGTAATTGAAGAAGAACTAAGATGTTAAAGACCTTCTTTTTGTACCCGCCCTGCCATGTAGAATTCTAATTCTACCCTATACATGCATGTGGTGCTGGCTGCTAAAAGGAGCCCCAAAATAACTCTAGCACCGATTCATTTTAGATATCTATAATATAATTCAAAAAGGTATCGCGTTCGTACAACATTTGCTTAGATTAATATGCTCAAGAGAAGAATATCATATAAAAGGAGAATCCACGTTACACTTCAGGTGATTACAAACTGCACTTGATCACCGTAGATGTAGAAAAGAATCGGCAGCCCACAAATGCAGTGCGTGAGAGTGGCTTAATGACACATGCTTAAAAGCTTTTCAATGCTCACCTGCATATAAGCTTCCCAAATCACAGCCTCATCATATCATATGTTCTTGATCGCACAGCATGAAAGCTTATGTGGATTCTAATTACAGTCATGAACCGGCACAATGAAGCTTTGGAAGTTTGCGCATTGCCTACTTCTTAAGTTATAAATATACTTTCATAACGCAAGAGCCTTGGTCTTAATGAGTGTCAATTGCACGAAAAAATTAGTTGATTAAGCATTAAGTAAGTATTTTTTTAAGCTCGGAAGTGTCCAATTTGGGTTCTTTGGACTCTTCTTCCAAATCTCAGCATTGCCAATGCCATTGCAAAGTGCAATGTTAGTTGTTGATTTGTGTTAGATTGAGCATACATTTACATTGGATGAGGTTTTTCCGTACCAACCTATAGCCTCTGTCCACTGACCACATTTCTTACACATTTCTGAAAATGTCACATTTTTGCAAAATGTGTAAAATGCGGCCTGTACGTTTTCCTATAAGAAAACACATTTCACACATTTTTGAAATATGTGTAAATTCGCCAAGAACAATTCATGTTTTTTAGTAGCTTATATTGCAACGAAGGCAAGCGGTAACTTTAAATTATCATTTTAAATTTAAAAGACGCTTTGCGGGATTTGGCCGTCTTTTAAAATGTTAAAAACTGACGGATTAGTAAAATTTAAAATTGAACACATTATTTGCATTTTTTGCAAATGTGAAAAATGTGATTTTTTATGTGAAAAGGCCTCTATTAGCAAAATGTGTAAAAAATGTTAACAGTGACAGTTGAAATTCGTCGAAATTGTATTGGAAATATAGACATCTGACACCCACTGTACACTTGCCTATCTATCATTTATCGATATCGCCCTTCTTGCATCTATCAAAAGTGTCTAACTATGTCGCGGCTGCATGCCTGCTCTTAATATTCAATAAATAAATAATTCACACTTTCATGAATTTCAATTAGCATCGAAAACTAAACCTCCAATAAGTTATGGGCATAGCAAGCTTCCACTACGCAGGAAAATTCATGGAATGTGGAGAAATTGGTTTCGTCGCGTAAAGAAGCAGAGAAGAAGAAAAAGCCTCTAAAATTGTTTTTGCCTTATTGATTTAGCTTGTGTAGCGAAACGGCAAAAACACGCTCAAAAGAATTACAGGACGATTGGAATAAAATGACTTAAGTTAAGAATAAGCCTCAAAGACTCCGCATCAACACTTGGTTGGCGCTTAAATGGCGTTAGCGGTATCTACGCAGCCTCTTATCGCGCACGCAGTGAGCGCGCTGAGTCAGTCCAATGCTAATTATAAAAAATAGCACTAGGTTGCAGCTGAACGAGTATTAAGCTACCTACAGTGTACTAAAATGGTTTGGTGTACAGTCAAAGTGGAGAAGATTTAGTCGGATATGTTGATGCCGACTGGGCTGCTAATACTCATGATCGTAAGTCTATTACTGGTTTTGCGTTCAAACTGATCATTGCAGCATTATCCTGGAAGTGCCGAAAGCAACTGTTTTACAGAGGCACTATCTGAATCTTCAAAAGAAGCCGAACATCTAAGAAGTATTCTCAGAAAAGTTATGAGCCCATTGTGTGCCAACGTAATTTATAACGACAATCAATGAACCGGGCAACTCAACCGAAATAAAAATATTTAATGCGCACCAAGAACCAAAACATGACTACTGCAAGGAAGCTTTGGGCATGCGCCAGATCGAACAGTGATGTGTTATATGAGGGGAAGTGTTGGAAATACTGACATCTGATACCCACTGAACACTTGTCCATTTGGCATTTATCGATATCGCCCTTCTTGCATCTATCGTATGTTAGTTCACCTCTACCACTTCTAAGAAAATTATCTAGCTATATCGAGGCTGCATGCCTGCTCTCAATATTCAATAAATAAAAAATTCATGCTTTTATTAATTTCAATCAGCATGGAAAACTAAACCACCAATAAATGACGTGATTATTTTCGACCCTGAAATTTCTGTCAGCAGCGACAGCACCGTTGAGCTCCTGCAAAGCGCTTCAGGGTTGACCATCATGCCGCGCTGTTCAGCCTTGCCCTGAAATTGCACGCGCAAAGGAACACGCTGAAGGAAATAGCGTGCAGCACGGCAAATTATCAAGCAAAACTAATGGAATTTCTTCGAAATGCAAATAATTAATATTATAAATATTTATATTAATATAAAAAATAACCATTGTGCTTCTAAATATGCAACAGTCGCCAATTTATTTTTTAAATTCATATTTTTAAAGCTTTTTTTCACAACACTTTGTATGGCTGCCAATGTGAACAGCAGTTTAACATCTTCAATAAATTTCATTCGTTCTCAGAAAATGTACTCAGTGTGAATTGACTAAAAGCCTTGGCCGTGCCAACATCTTCTCATTTATTTCAAGATCAACATCTTCTCATTTATTTCAAGATCAATGAGAGATGTTCGTTACCCATACGGTTCCCTACCATACTTAGCCAATAGTTTTTAGTAAGCCCCCAAAAAAAATTTCCATTCCCTATGATAATGTCCAAACAGATTGAAAAGTTTATTAAAAATGTCTGAAGCGCTAAATTAAGTATGATGACTATATAACATGTTTATTTATTGTGTTTTTAAAAGGCAAAAATAACACTTCCAGCCGTCTGTCTTAAAGTGTCGACAGCGAAAACTGCCTGATAGATGCAAGGCATGAAAATATTGGCGAATTGCGAGGTGCGCGGGAAAATTCCCATATTTTTATATGAAGATATCACAGCAGATGAAGCAATCTGGGGAAAATAGATTAATTTTATGTATTGCAAACAAAACAAGTAAGAGGTTCTAGTCGGGAGCTCCCGACTAGGGGATACCCTGAACCCTATTCTTCCAACACGAAATGCAGCTCGCGCTACGAGCTCGTTTGATTTAGTAGTAATAAAGAAAAATGAAAATAAAAAAAAATTGTTTCCTTGGCAGGGTTCGAACTCGCAACTAACCGCACCACTTACCGCCGACTCTACTCAAGGGCCACACCAATAATTGAGCTTTAATGAGAAAAAAACCATTAAAATAGCAGCACAGAAAAAAATACAATCGCAATTGCAATGCTGTTGATAGAATTCAAACCAAACACGCATGAATGTCTGTGTGTGTACATGTATACTGAAATTCTTGGAATTTGCGCAGCAGCTATGCTGCTTAAACGTGCGACATAACTTTAGTGTTTCTTAACCGACCTTAATGAAATTTTCGACAGAACATCTTATTGTAGAATAGAATAAAGAATATTTGTGTATTCTCAAAAATTCAATTGCATATAAATTGTGGCTTAAATTGATGGGCATTACAAGTTGGATAATTAACTTGATTTATAGCTTTTCAGTGGTAGCGGGGAGGTGGCGATAGATATACAATGAAAGATACTTGATATATATATATACATGTCAAGTTTGGTGACTCAGCTCATATTATTTGCCGAAATTGCTCAAAAAACATTTCGATATGGATTTTTATCGATTACTTGGAAACGGAGCAAGTTATCGAATATCGGAAACAAACTCGATTTGCGCGGGCATTAGGAGGACCTACAGCTAAAATTTCTCTAGCTCTTATAGGTTCTGATATCCTTGCGTTCATACATACGGACAGACGGACGGACGGACAGACGGACGGACGGACGGGCGGACAGACAGACAGACGGACATGGCTAGATCGACTCGGCTATTAATGCTGATCAAGAATTTAAATACTTTATGGGGTCGGAGATGCTTCCTTCTGCCTGTTACATACATTTGCATAAATACAATATGCCCTGTTTACCCATTTTTAATGGGTTCAGGGTATAAAAATGGACCGCGGGGAGCATCTACATGGGTTCAGTTCATAAAAAATTACCAAATTTTTCACTTGTTAAAGAGCTGTGCAGGAGATTTTACGTACGTTAAAAATAACATGATTATTTATGAACCAGAAATAATAGTCAGCCCTGCCAAGCCTCCACTCACAGCACTTCTGCGCTTCACCAAGTCGAGCTGGTAAGTATTACTTAAGAAATGCTTCAAATTGCACCATTGCACCATTACCAATTGCAACCATCCCTTCAAATGTTCAGTCGCAGCTGGTGCAATTTCTACGAAATTTAAAAACGGTTGCCATTTTTAAAGATGTTAGATGCTGCCATTTTCACATCTTCAATAAATTTCTTTATTTCGTAATGTAGTGAGTATGAATTGATTATAAGCCTTTTAAAATTATTTACTGTATGATATCCATATTTCCGGCCTTATTTTCATACTTCTCGTTTGTTTGCCATAGCATTCCAATCCTGCTTCTCTACGGTTGCCTTCCCCGTAAGGGTCTGCTTTTAACGCGCTCCCTCTGGAGCTTCCCGGACAGTTTTCGCACTATAAGCACTGGTGTCTGGCATCCCGCTTCTGTAACAATATATCCTCCGCTCTCTGGAAAAGCAGTCTCTGAGTATGTAACTGTCTACAGTTCCAGCATACTAGCCAGGATTGTGTTTTGCCTCTTACAAAGGTTTCTTCAAAACTGTTTGGGCGGAGTTTTCGATCCCTGCGGATAGCATTACTGTTGTACATACCCAGATCGCTCCCACACGCCCACACGGTGAGGACATCCACCACATTGACATATTCTTTTTGCTTTAAAATTGTCACATATTTCAGCGGAGTCTTTAATCGTAGGGCGAGTTGACGCATATGATAAATATTGTCTTCCACTCCCTCGGCGGAATCTTGCTGCGACTGCTGCATGATGTCAAACTGCGTCTGATAAGCCTGTCTGAACGCACGTCTCAGTTGTCGTCCGCGCAACAAAAACCATACGCAAGCGCGGCGTGCTACGAATCTGAGCAGTACTTCCTCCACGGCTATTGACACTGCCTCTGCAAAAATGCCAGGCAGAATACGAAATGCTCGAAAGAACTCAAGGTATCCACACCGACAAACTTGACGTTCCAACTTAAATACGCAAGTTAAAATCTATTTATTTTTTTTTCGCGCGAATCCCGATGCCGATGTACTGCATCCCACCTCCCGCCCAGCTGACCGAAGTACTAGAAGAATACAAAGAACTACAATATGCTAAGACTATCTACTTGCTAATTAGTTTAAAATAGAAGACTTTATATGAGGAAGCGAAGGAGGAAACGGGGCAAGTTATCGAATATCAGAAACAAACTCGATCTGCGCGGGCACTAGGATGACCTACAGCTAAAATTTCAAGTCTCTAGCTCTTACAGGTTTTGAGATCCTTGCGTTCATACATACGACAGACGGACGGACAGACAGACGGTCATGGCTAGATCGACTAGGCTGTTGATGCTGACCAAGAATATACATACTTTATAGGATCGGAGATGCTTCCTTCTGCCTGTTACATACATATGCACAAATGCATTATATCCTTTTTAACAATTTTTAATGGGTTCATGGTATAATAAGACTATCTATTAGCTAATTAGTTTAGAATAGAAAACTTTATATGAGGAAGAGAATACTCCGAGCAGCATACTCTGTAATGCTTGTTATAGTCATCACAGAGAACCCTGAACGGTTAATGCAAGGCATTGTAAGTTGAGCTAAATTGAAGTGATAAAGGAGCAAAATAACGTATTATTCTAGTAGGGATACGACAATCTAATTGGCTAGTCAACACAGAAGAGCCGATTTATGAAAAAATATTACACCCAGCATGGTTCTACGTTTAATTAAGGAAGGGAGATTAATCATCAGAAGTCTGCAGGAGTACGACGGTAACCGCACATGAGGAATTTAAACCACGAAGGTCAATCAACAAGAATTTTTTCTGTACGGATTTAATTCTGTCTTGATGAATAGAATATTATGGTGACCATATACATGAGGCATACTCAAGTATAGGTCGTACCAAAGATAAATAAAGGGTCTTCGACCATCGCTTGATGAAACCTAAAACAATTTTGGCCTTATTGACCACGGTCTTAGCATGACATTCGAATTTATGTTTATGATCAAGGCTGACACCTAGATCATTAATTTGATTAGAAGTATTGTTGACACAATCCAGCGGTAAGCTATGTTAGAAAACAGTAGCATGAGCAAATATATATAATACATACCCAACCAATGTAAGGGTATATGAGATCAAATAAACAATAACCCATTTAGCGACACTTTGTTGCTAAAGATAACGCAACCCAAAGTGCATTCTAAATATGATCATCCACTCATAAGTGGCGTGACCATAGCGCAGAATATGCAACGTCTGCATATTCTTTCGAATACCATTCCTTTGTCTTACGATATAGATATGCTCAATGTATATGCTTTAAGTGAATGCATATATACATGCTCCCGCTCTGCCGCTGTACTCATTACGCTGTAATTTTAGACTTAAGAAAAAACATATAATTGAACGACACATCAGTCGAAGAAATATCATCAACGTCTTAGGACGTATGCCAATAAACGATCAGTTAAAGGAAAACTGTTTGATTAATTTTACATGGCGACCGTGACAGTAATTTGCCCTTTGTGTTTAAAAAAAAAAATTAACAGAAATTAAGATGTAGAAATTGTTGAGAAAAAAAAAATTTTTAAAAAAAAATAATTAAAATAAATTAATAATAATACATAATGAGATTGCGTCAAACAAAGATTGATTAATTTTACACTTTCAATGACGCCAATGATATGAACGAAAATTGCAATATACATTGTGAAATATGTCGAAAGTGACAAGCAACGACACCAACTGAGATAGCAAATTTAACAACAACAACAGAAGCAACTTAACAGATGACTCGAACGTGTAAACCAAAGACAGCCTGTGCGATGACCAGCACCGGCACCGCCTGAGCCCATAGGTCCCGGACAGCAGCAGCAGATACCAAAAGTGTGAGAGGCAGTCCGCCCTTTGCACCAACGCGGGAAGTAAATGAGCAACGTTGGACTGGAAGAGGCTGCTCCTGTTGAGCAAAGGGATGCACCCAGCCTGCAAGAGGCTTTAGAGGTGTACCCCAACGATGGACCACGCCCACTTAAAATAGCTGAGTACCGGGCACGACAACAGAAGAAGGGAAAGAAGAAAACGAAAAGAAACGGAAGAAGGATTAAACTGCTTCGGCAAAGAAGACTCCTACAGGATCTTATCAAGACAGCGACAACGCCCCAGGAGAGAAATGAACAAATAAAGAATCTCGAAATCATCGAGAAACAACTTCGTACTGGTGCGAAGCAACGCAATAAGGGCTGCAACCCAGCCAATCCCTAAATTTCCCTTAAATATAAAAACTCTAATTAAAGCCGATGCGCGAAAGCGCTACTTGAAAAATACTAAAATCTGTTAGGCTTTTTACTAACACATACGGTTGGACTATTAAATGTATAAATAAAAATTGTCAGCCAACCGTATGCCCTAATTAACACAACTTTTTTTCCATCTCCTAAATCAGTTTAAAATTGAAATTTACAATTATTGAACAGTTTTCAAAGACAAATTATTAAAAATGACAGAAACTAAAAAATTAAAATAAATTTTTTTTTGAAAAACGTGGGCGAACGTGGTCAATAATGTCAAAATCGTAGATCACACTGAAGATATACAATCTTTGTGGATCTTAATGCTCATTTAAACAATCGTATCAGTTTGTCAATTTTTGTTGACCATTTACATAAAACACAATAAAATAATTAAAAAACGTTATACGGTCAGAGCCATCAACCTAAACGGAATATATAAACTCATAATTCTTTACATTAATAGAGTTGAAAACTCCAAAAATGATAAAGGTTATTGAAGATATATATATAAAAGACCCGAATTTTAGAATAAATTTCGAATTTACAAAAATATCGCGAATTCATTAGCACATACCAATTCGAAAACATGAGCACATTCGGCCAGAACACTAGCCTATTAATTCAATGCTCACAAATCAAAAAGGGAAAAGTACCTATTACATTGCCATATGTACAACTACAAAATTATAAATCAAGACCACTCGATACTAGGGCCGGCAATAATATTTCTGGTGCGACTGCATTAGGCATTCCTAAAATATTATGGAATGGAATACATTATCGAAAACCATTAATGACTTCAATGATCAATTTGATAAGTCATACAAATGCGTTAATAAAGATACAGGCAGTAAATGAACTTCAAGATAAGCTCTCACAAGAGCATTCCAAACAGTGTCTCAATCCTTAAATACAAGATTGAAACTATCGGTATTAGACAGAACATTGAAATAAATGTTCTATGAAGATCTATTGGCTAATTTTAATGAAACCCAGCTTAACGACTTAGATGATTCTAATAGACACAGAAATCAACAGCGGAACAGAAACGATCGAGAAAACCGGCAAAATGGTACAACAAGTAGCCTTGGATGGGGAATATGTGAAACAAGTTTCATAATCTGTCCCTAAATTTGACGGTAAAAAACTGTCACTCAATCGGTTCCTAACAGCTCTACGCATAGTTGAGAGAACAAAAGGCAACCAAGAAGATTTGGCCGTTGAAGTTATCAAATCAAAGATAACTGGCCCAATCTTGTACAAGGTACAAGATGAAACTACAATCTCTGCCATAATAACTAAACTAAAGGGTTCAAAGGTGAATCACCTGACATATTAAAAACGAAACTGTTTAACATTACACAAAAAGATAAAACAGCATCACAATATACCGTTGAAATCGACATCTTGCGAAAGCAACTCGAAGCAGCATATATTGATAATGGTTTAGACCCTGACAATGCAGAAACATTTTCTACAAAAGAATCAATTTCTGCCATAATTAAAAACTGCGAGCAAGATAAACTCCGTATTATCAGGAGGAAACTGCGTCACTTTCAATGACGTCATGGGTAAATATATCCATTGCAGCTCTGAAATGACCAGAAATGCCAGTACTGTTTTGTATCACAGAGGCAGAGAAAGAGGTAATAATCACCATTACACCCAAAGAGGTAGACCAAATGGTCGTGGTAATTATAACCCAAATTACCAAAATTATAACACCAACAACAGAGGACCTTATAGAGGTAATGCCAGTGGTCATAACCGAGGAAGGAATAATTCCAACCGAGGCAACAACCACAATAATGGCAATAATCAAGGTAATAACAATGTTCGAGTTACTCAGGCTAACTCGGAAAACCAACAAGCCCCTTAAGATATTCACAACGAAATAGAAAAGTACACACAGTAAATCTAAACCTCAGTATTTTTATTAAAATAAATAATGAAAAAACAGGCAAAACATTTACCTTATTGCTAGATACTGGTGCAGACATATCTCTATTAAAAGAAAATGTTGATATATTTGAAAATATAAATTCAAACATATCAACCCAAATATCTGGAATGGCTGAAGGTTCAGTAGTTTCTAAAGGTTTAGTATTCGTAGAATTATGTACAGGAAAATATGTCATTCCACTCGAATTTCATATAGTCGGACCAGATTTTCCAATACCTAGCGATAGCATTATTTGTATAGACTTCTTTAAAAAATATAATTGCCAATTAGATTTCTCACAAACATGTGATTCTCTAATACTTCGGCCGAATAATTTAAATTATCCGATAAAACTACCAATAATTCACACTTGTGATAATAATGCCGCAATACTTCCAGCTCGTTCTGAAGTAGTCCGTCAAATCAATATTGTTTCGCCAGAAAACAATATTTTCTTTCCGAATCAAGAAATTGAAAAAGGAATATTCAATGGAAATACTATTTCCAATGATCAACAAACATTTGTCCGAATTTGAAATACAACAAATTCAATAAAAATAGTAAATCTTAACGACATTAAAATAGAAAAGCTAAGTGACTATGAAACAGTCCAAGAAATAAGCAAGGATCGCCAGGAAATGGTGATGAAAAAATTACAAAAAAACTTTCCCCAATTATTTAAAAAACAACTAAAAGATCTCTGCCCCAAGTATACTGACATATTCGGACTTGAAACCGAATCAATAACAACTAACAATTTTTATAAACAAGAATTGAGACTTAAAGATACTGAGCCAGTGTACATAAAAAAATTACAGAATTCCTCATACTCATAAAGAAGTAGTAAATAAACAAGTCGAAAAACTCATCTCGGATAAAATTGTAGAGCCCTCTGTATCGGAATATAACAGCCCAAAACTTCTCGTTCCAAAAAAGGGATAACCGGGATCCGATACCAAGAGATGGCGATTAGTTATAGACTATCGTCAAATAAATAAAAACTGCTCTCAGACAAATTTCCGTTACCAAGAAGAGATGATATTCTTGATCAATTAGGAAGAGCTAAATATTTTTCATGCTTGGACTTAATGTTCGGTTTCCACCAAATAGAACTAAAAGAACAATCTAGAAATATTACGCCTTTTTCAACGAGCAATGGCTCTTATCGTTTCACACGATTACCATATGGATTAAAAATAGCGCTAAATTCCTTTCAAAGGATGATGACAATAGCATTTTCGGGATTAGACCCTTCACAAGCATTCTTGTATATGGATGACTTAATCGTCATCGGTTGTTCTGAAAATCACATGATCAAAAAATTAACAAACGTTTTTGAATTGTGTAGGAAACACAACCTTAAACTACATCCAGAAAAATGCATATTCTTTATGCATGAACTGACTTTTCTAGGTCACAAATGTACTGATCAAGGTATTTTGCCAGATGACAAAAAATATGATGTCATTGAAAAATACCCAGTCCCTACGGACGCTGATAGCGCTAGAAGATTCGTTGCATTCTGCAAATACTACAGACGATTCATTAAACTCAGAGAGAGTTCTCAGGTGAAAGTGATTGACGTGTTTTACTTGTGCTCCAAGATTTTTATATATTTTTCGCTTTAATCCTGCTTTTTATTTCTAAATTTTGCATTTTTTGTGCTTTATTTAAAAAGCTTTTATAACTTTTGCAAAGTGTTATCTGTTGTGCAGCGTAAGTCTGTTAATTATTGCATTTATTGAACACGGCGTCAGTTCCGTATTGTTGTTATTGCCTGTTATGATAATTTTGCTTTGGGGCTCCCCTGTGCATACACTTGTTTGTGCGTGTGCATCGCGCTCTCGCAAATTTTTGCTGTTGCTTTTCGCTCCAAATTGTTTGTGTACGAATAGTTATTTTTTGAGTGTTTACATGCTCTATTTTTGTGCACCGTGTATCGTTTTGCTCCGCGCTTTCGCAACATCTGCTTATCTTTTAACGCTGATAGTAATTATGTCGTGCTGTAAGAAACCTTGCACGTTCAAGCAGGCTGATGATTCTGCATTGCCGCAATTGGTTAGTTGCTGGCTGCGTGAGAATATAATGAATGCTAAATGTGCAGGTCTCACTGGGCGTGATTGCGACAAGATCGCTGCAATTGCCAAGAAGGGCTGCGGCGGCTTGCGTTGGTCGTGCCCAGAATGCATCGACAAGCAAATTGATTTCTCCAGAATGTATAATTCTGTGAGAAATCAATTCTTAAAACTAAATAACGTGGCTAAGCAGCTCGAGTTGTGAGTTGCTTAGCAAATACAAATGCCCAAACATTAACCCAGTTTTATCCCCTGCAATAGTCCCATTAGACCCCGTACCTGAACCTGTCCCAGTTAGCCAAACTGCCTCAGCCCCCTCAGCTTCTGGCCACAAAGGTAAACCTGCGCGCAATCTTGCCCAGATTGTTAAAAACAATCATGGTGCCGCTTGGGCCCCACCAAATCCTGTTTTCCCTGCAGCCCCATCAACTCCTACGTTAACTGTTGTTGCCCCTCGTAGGCAAGTTTTTGTGTCTCGACTTTCGTCTGACACCACCTCTGAGTCATTGGCAGCCTATATTGCTAGCAAATCTTCTGCTAGCGTGTCAAATACCAAATTTAATTTCTCAACTCCTCGTGAAATATCATATTTCAAAATAAATGTTTCACATGATATGTTCCCAATCATTTGTGATCCCAAATTTTGGCCTCCACACATGATTGTTCACGAGTTCAAGCCAGCCTGTCACCCTTCCAGTCCCTTCAATACAGGGTACCATTTCTGCCCAAAAAAACTAGCTTCTTCTTCTGACCAAGTCTCTATTCATTATCAGAATGTCAGAGGTCTCATTTCCCAACTTAAAAATCTTTTCATGGCCAGCACTTCCTTCGATTCGGATATAATCGCATTTTCAGAAACATGGTTAAATTCAACCATATCTGATTTTGAGGTTTTTTCGAATAATTTTATTTTGCATAGAAATGATCGGCCGACTTGAGGTGGTGGGGTATTAATTGCCGTTAAAGCCACTCTCCAGTCAGAACTTTTCTGTTTTAGTACGCCTACTGACGCTGAGATTGTCTCAGCCAAGGTGTCTTTTCCTACACGGAATATTTATATTACATGCTCTTATGTTCCTCCTTCTTCAGATATTTAAGTTTATATGAAACATATTTCTTGTATCAAAGAAGTTTCCTCACACGTGCGTGATAATGACCTATTTATTGTGTTGGGTGATTTTAATTTGCCGAACATCTCTTGGTCACTTTTCACTGCCGAAAATTCTCTAGTGCCCTCAGCACAGCATGACTTTATAGATTTCATGCTTGACCTTTCGTTGTCTCAAATCAATTCAATTTCTAATCATTTGAATAGAACACTTGATCTTGTATTTGTTAACGACTACCTAATTTCTAATGTGTCTACGTCCCCCCATTTATCTTTCCCTGAGGATGTATATCATCCTACTTTAGAGGTTGCAATGTTCAATTGTAATCTTATTTCGTGCTCATCACCCAATAAGCCCCGCAGTTGTTTTCGCAAAGGAAATTATTCATTGCTGAATCAACTATTTATGCAACCGATTGGTCTTTTTTATCTGACTCGGTTGACATGAATACTGCTATTAACTTTGTTTATAACACCCTAAACTCCCTCTTAGATATGTGTATTTCCAACTCAATTCCTTCGACTACTTCTTCAAAGCCACCTTGGTTTACTCCCAGATTATCAAATCTAATAAATATAAAATCTAAATATTTTAAAAAGTTTAATAAGTCTGGTTCGCGTACAGGCTTGGCTAAATATTCCATAGCCAAGTCTAACTTCTTTCTTCTGAATTCTCAATGCTATGAGAATTATCTAATTCGTTGCAAAAGGCAAAGGTTAACTTGAAGCGTAAATCTTCAAGTTTACCATCTTCTTTTTCTCTCGGGATGGATAAAGCTAGCAATGACTCTGATTCTGCTAAACTCTTTGCTAATTCAATCAACTTACTCTTCAGTCTGTCCTAATAAAAATTCCTACCCTTATACTATTACTTTCTCTAGTTCTATACCTGCTCCTGTTATTTCCCATTCCTCTCTCCTTTTAGCATTAAATTTTTTAAAATCTTCTTTCTCTCCTCGGCCTGACAATATACCTAGTTGTCTACTCAAGGAGTGTAGTTCTTCCCTTGTTTATCCATTGCTAAAGCTTTTTAATCTATACCTTGAAACTTCTGTCTTTCCACCTCTTTGGAAAGAATCTTATATCATTCCTCTCCACAAGAAAGGTGGAAAGTCTGATATACAAAATTACAGGGGCATTGCAAAACTGTCCGCTATTCCTAAATTATTTGAAAAAATAATCAGTTCGAATATGCAGCATTTCTGCAAATCAGTTGTTTCCCCTGTTCAACATGGATTCGTAAAGAATCGGTCATCTAAAAATGCAAACTGATGTCATTTACACTGACTTCAGTAAGGCGTTTGACTCCGTGCACCATGACATTTTACTTTTTAAACTTGACCGAACAGGTTTCCCGTTTTTAAAAGGTAGGACCCAAAGAGTAATGATGAGGCTGACTACCTCTAAACAGGTTAACGTTACTTCTGGTGTTCCTCAAGGTAGTCATCTTGGACCTTTACTCTTTACTCCTTTTATAAATGATCTCCTCTCTGTTACATCACATGCCCGTGTACTCATGTATGCGGACGACGTGAAACTTATTCTATCGTACACTAATCCCCTACATCATTCTCGTCTTCAAGACGATTTGAACGCTATGCAATTTTGGTGTGCGGCCAATCAATTGCATCTGAATTGTTCAAAGTGGATGTTTATGACATTTAATCGTACTACACCATATCTTGTCAGTTAAACAATCGACAATACTCAATTTCAACGTATACTAACAGTTAAGGATCTGGGCGTTCTTTTTGATTCTAAACTCTTCTTCAATCTTACATAGATACCATCGTTAATGAAGCAAAAGGTGTACTTGGATTCATTATATATAACAATAGCCATAACAATAGCCAGGATCGTATTGAATCTGCTCAGAAGCAATTTCTGCTTTTTGCCTTACGAGGTTTAAATTGGGACCCTAATCTTCGGTTGCCATCCTAATCCAGCAGGCTGCTTCTTCTCAATCTTCCGTCGTTAACCAACCGTAGGACAATTCTCGGTGTTGTCTTTCTACATAAGTAGGTAGTTGGCGATATTGATTCTCCTTTTCTGCTAGGGCGTCTTCAATTCTCTGTTCCGGCTGGACCTACCAGAAATTACCGCCCCTTATTCCTATCGACGTGCACAACAGACTACACTATGCACAATCCTATGTAAAAATTACAATAGTTTGCATCACGTTTTCTCTACCGAACTTTCTCTACCCCTAATAAAATTGTTGCTTTCAGGATACCTTCGGGAAGTCACTGACCATTCCCAGCTATGAGCAGGGGCATAGCTAGCCTGTCCGGCAAGCTACATTTTCCCCCGGTGATTTCCTATTACTTTCCCAATTCTATCTATTTATCCTATCTACTTAACACTCTGTATATCTAACATGCAGTTCTTTACTTTATTAACAATTCTCTTACTTTGTTTTCTCCTATTTATGGTATATTCTTAAATAATATAGCAAATTAAGATTATTTTTACTTAAGAACACTTTTTCCTACTTACACCCTTCTTCTTAGATGTAGGCTCTAATAGCGTCACTGATAAAATTAGCTGTGAAAAGGGGCACAGAAGGCCGGACTGGCAAATAAAACACCTCCATCGGTCGGTGCTGCTATTAGAAAATTGTGTTCTCTAACTAGGCTTTTAGCATTTAATTTTCATAATTGTATATATAATGTATTGAATAACTAGTAAGACACTCGTGGGCAATAACACATTTTCGACCATATGTATATGGTCAACATTTCAAAATCAAAACAGATCATAGACCATTGACATATTTGTTTTCAATGGTAAATCCAAGTTCAAAATTAACAAGAATGAGATTAGACTTAGAAGAGGATGACTTTACTGTAGAATATCTCAAGGGCAAAGACAATTTCGTTGCTGATGCATTATCACAAATCACAATAAAAGAATTAAAAAACATATCAGCTAACGTACTAAAAGTCACTACAAGAATTTCAAGTAGACAGAATAAATCCTGCGCAGGACCAAAATCCGAATTGCAAAAGCAACCGGACACTTCGATGACCAATATATATAATATATAATATATATATAAATATATATAACCAATATATATATGATGTTAAGAAAGTAGTGACCGTGCATTAAAATTTGGCCAAAAATTTTTCTTAAAACATGGGAAAAAGATTATTGCAAGAATTGATGTTGTCGATCTCTATACCAATGGAGTCTTTGATTTAGATCAAATTTTCCAAAGGCTTGAAAAAGAAGCCGGTATATATAGTATCAAACAACTCAAAATGGCACAGTGCGAAGAAATCTTTGAATACGTTTCAATAGTTTCCTTTAAAGAAATGAGCAATAAGAAATTGAAAAAGCTAAGAGTAGCGCTACTCCAGCTGGTTACCACAATAAAAAGTAATAATGAAATCGAAGAAATACTGTCTACATTCCATGATAATCCAATTCGAGGAGGGCTTACGGGAACAACAAAAACTATTTCAAAAATAAAACGCTATATCTATTTCTGAAAAAGTGCCCAAAAATCAAAAGTGTCAACGCACACTCGAACTCCTTTAACACTAACAGAGACACCAATTATGGCCTTTGATAGAGTAGTAATAGACACGATCGGCCACTACCAAAATCAGAGCAAGGTAATGAATACGCAGTCACACTGGTGTGCGATTTAACAAAATACCTTGTTGCCATACCAATACCAAACAAAAGTGCAAAAACTGTAGCAAAAGCTATTTTCGAAGATTTTATTCTGAAATATGGTCCAATGAAGACGTTCATTACGGACATGGGAACAGAATACAATAACTCAGTTATAGAAGATTTGTGTAAATACCTTGGTATCAAAAACATAACTTCAACAGCACACCAACACCAGACTTTGGGAACAGTAGAGCGAAGCCATAGAACATTCAACGAATTCATTCGTTCCTACATATCAGTTGATAAAACTGATTGGGATACTTGGCTACAATATTTTGTTTATTGTTTCAATACAACACCTTCCACAACGCACAACTACTGCCCATATGTAGCAATTTTTAGCAAAAACCCAAACATTAACAAGGCATTTAATAGTGTTAATGAACATATTGTACCTATATATAATGCAGAGGATTATGCTAAAGAATCAAAATATAGATTGGAAATAGCATATAAAAGAGTTAGAATAATGCTTGAACAAAACAAGCAAAAGAATAAACTTAAATACGATAGTAAAGTAAAGAATATAGAATAAAACATAGGAGATAACGTACTGTAATGAAATGAAACAGGGCATAAGTTATCTCCATTATATATAGGACCATTGAAGGTCATAGAAATAGAACCTAACGATAATATAGTTGTAAAGAATAATAAGAACAAAAAACAAACAGAACATAAGGATAGGTTAAAATTGTTTAATGAGTAAAAAAAAAAAAAAAAAGAATGGTTGGCCACCATCTTAGATTCATTATATATTATTATATTAAAAAAAAAAACTATTCAATTATTGTAACTTCAATTTTATTAAAAAAAAAATAATAACAAAAAAAATTATTTGTTAAATTCATTATATTCATTAATTTTTATTTAGAATTGAATTTAAAAAAATTTTCCCTCAAATAACTATAATTTTTAAATAACTACATATAGAATATTACGTTATTTTTTTAAAAAAAAAAGGGAGGTGTACCATGAGCAACATATACATAATACATACCCAACCAATATAAGGGTATATGAGATCAAATAAACAATAACCCATTTAGCGAAACTGTTGCTAAACATAACGCAACCCAAAGTGCATTCGAAATATGATCGTCCACTCATAAGTGGCGTGACCAAAGCGCAGAATATGCAACGTCTGCATATTCTTCCGAATACCATTCCTTTGTCTTACGATATATATATGCTCAATGTACTCAGCGACTGAGATTTATATACAAAAACTCTAATGTTAGACTTTAGAACAAACATATAATTGAACGACACATCAGTCGAAGAAATATCATCAACGTCTTAGGACGTATGCCAATAAACGATCAATTAAAGGAAAACTGTTTGATTAATTTTACAAAACAATTAGAGAGAGGGCTTCTATAAAAAGTCATTACCTTACATTCGGAGAAGTTTAAATTTAAGAGGTTGCCCAGACACAAAGCCTTAAACGTATTAATGTCGGCTTCAAAAGATAACATGTTGCCATATTTTTGTATGCAAGGCATAATTTCACATCATCAGCATACATTAATACTCGAGAGTGAGACGTTATCGAGGGAAAGTCATTGATGAAAAGAGTAAAGAATAGCGGGCCAAGATGATATAAATGTTGCAGTTGAGGTTTTATGATTCTCTCAAAATCTTTAGATATAGCGGATAATTTGGAAATACCTCTATAGTTTTCTACATCGAACTTAATCCCTTTCATATGGAGAGGAATAATAAACTATTCTTTCCAAAGGGTGGGAAAAGATAAGGTGTTTTCAGACAATTCAAAAAGTTTTAAGGTAGGTTTACATAGTGCTGCTGCACAGTACCTAAGTGCACAAGCGGAAGCAACATCAGGGCCCGGTGAGTAATCAGGTTTGATTGTGTTAAGGTTCCTGAGAAGCGAACTTTCCGTAATAAAAGGATTAAAGATGCAGTTTGACCTCTGTAACTTATACGGATAAGGCTGATTTTTATTATACCTAGAGGAGGAAGAGGTAGTTTGATAAAAGTTTGCGAACGGATCGGCAATGCCTGGATCCGTATTCGCGCTTTCATTTGCAAACTTAACCGAAAACGTCAAAAAAGATGTCTTACGTTTAGCGTAAACGGAGTTAGGAAATTGTTTAAAATTATGTGCAAACTGAAGGCAACTGAATAACGGGAGAAATCAGAGTGATTTCCCGATTTCATAAACTTTTTAAAACACCTCGATTTCACATTTTTAAATCTCATTAGTTCCCTTGAGAACTAGGGAGGCGTATCAGACCTCGCTGGGTGATCTAGAGGGACGCAGATATCAAATAACGAGCTCAAGGTATCATAAAATAGTTTAATGGCTATGTCTGCTATGAATATGAGTACTCCTCCTCCGATACGGGAAGCTCGATCACATCTATAAGTGGTGTATTTGAAAGTAAATATTGAGGAATCTGAGCTATACAGCTTAATACAGGTCTCAGTAAAAGCAATAATGTGAAAATAAAGGCAAGAGAATTTAAGTGCAGATTAACAAGTTTAGATTTAAGACCTCTAACGTTCTGATAGGCAAGCTCAAGAGAGGAATTTAGTTTTTTGGTGCAGCACCTAAAGTTGGGGCGCCACTAGATAGAGGTTGTAATAAAATCGAAGTCCTTTTATTCCGGCCAAAACTCTTTAGATGTTTGTAAATATATCTGGCGGAACATTTATTTTAAAGGATGAAATATCCCTCTCAAGGACAATCTTGAATTTTTCCACCGTAATGAATTTTTGCCTGCATAAAGGGTTTTACATCATCCGATGAGAAGTGACGGACAAGCCTGGAAATAAAAATACACAGGTGGGACAGTGGGAAAACTACCAGGTGGTACTTAAAACAGCCGGTATTCCGGACGACGAATCTTCTACCGGCCGCAGTAAATTTAATCTGTAGGAACTTCTTCGACAACGGATGACTCGGATAAATCAATCCGTTTTTCTCGTATCGATGTCACACACATTTTGAAACACAACAAGTGCCCTCTAGCAGATCTCATAGTTACCGGAGTAACAAAAGATATGAGCTGCTGTGTAATCGGGGTCGTAGGCTGCTCAAGTGCAGTCGGAGGATGAAGGGTATTTGGCAACGCCAAGTAACGATGAGTCGACTTTTAAGGCCCTGGAGACTCATCCAGTTCCAGGCTATTGAATTGGGTATACAGGGCTGTGAACTTGTTTAGTTTACGAAAAACAACAATCAGACCCCTAAAGCCAGTCCTTGTCTGCCACATAAACGCATAAATTTTGTCTACACGAGTCGCAACTATAGTGGGCAATAGCATCCCCTACTAGGCCAGTGTAACCCGCACATTCTAAATGTGCACGACATTATAACAAAGCCAACAAGGTATTCTCGCTTGACTTGCCGTAATTTTCTTTTGGCAAGCAGACAATTTTATGATCCATTATTATGAGTTTCTGCTGTAACAACTCAGCCAATGTAAGAAGAGAGTAAGTTTGAAATTATTAAGAGCGTATACCACACCAATGAGCGGCGGGAAATGGAAATTGACCAAACCAAAAAAAGTGATCACTTTTGCTTGCTTACTCACGAGGTCTTGCACACCAAGAGAGGCGATATGCAGTTAAACATAGAAAAACAACAACAAGCAGTTAACTTACAGAGCTAATAGCACAAGCGCACAAAAAAATTCACAACCCACAAGTTTGAATCAATCAATATTTTAATCAATATTAAGTGTACAGGCCACAAGCAAAATTAAAAGAAAATCAACCGAATAGGCAAACAGAATTATGAAATATTTTTATATATATCTGTTCGCTTCAAATGCAGAGTGGTATTAAGTACGCTGTATTAATGCCTACGCTGAAGTTATATTTTTGCGGGCCGGGAATTGCAGCTTGGCAGCCTCGAAAACGAGAGTGACTCCCGTGTCCAAACCTGGTATGGAACTTTTGGTCTGAGACTGGCCAAATGTATCCAAATGTATCGTCCAATTAACAATACAATTAAAAGCTAAAACCTTAGTTAGAATACACAATTTTCTAATAGCATCACCGACCGATGGAGGTGTTTTATTTGCCTGTCCGGCCAGCTATGCTCCTTTTCACAGCCTTTTCACTTGACATGTAGCTTCTAGAATAGTATATATATATATATCAAGTATATTCATTTTAAACCTATCCCCACCTCCCCGCTAATACCTCATAGCAATAAATCAAGTAAATAAACCAATATATGCTGCCCACAAATTAAGCCACAATTTAAATGAATTGACTTTTTGATAATACACGAATATTCTTTAGTACAATATGATGTACTCTAGAAAATTTAATGAAGATCGATTAAGAAACACGAAAGAAAATTTGTTTCTGCAGCCCACGTGTTTACGGCAGCAAGCGCAAATTGCAAGAATTTCTGTATACATGTACACACACACATTCATGCGCGTCTTCTTGGAATTCTATCAAAAGCATTGCAATTATCGTTTTTGTGCTGCTATTTTAGTTGTTTTTTTTTCTCATTAAGAGTTAGGTATTGGTGTGGCTGTTGAGTAGAGGCGGCGGCGAGTAGTGTGGTCTGTAGTTAGTTCGAAGCCTACCGAGGGAACTTTTTTTTTTGTCTGGTGAGGCTGTTAGGGAAGAGGCGGCGGCATGGAGTGCGGTTAGTTGCGAGTTCGAACCCTTCCAAGGGAACTTTTTTTTTTTTAATTTATCTTTATTACTACTAAAGCAACCAGCACGCAGCGCGAGCTGTATTTGGTGTTGGAATAAGAGGGTTCAGGGTATTCCCTAGTTGGGAGCTCCGGACTAGAACCTCTTATTTGTTTCATATAATTTAGGGATAGCGGACAGTTTTGCAATGCCCCTTTTATTTTGTATATCACACTTTCCACCTTTCTTGTGGAGAGGAATGATATAAGACTCTTTCCAAAAATATGGAAAGACAGAAGATTAAAGGTATAGATTAAAAAGCTTTAGTAATGGGTGAGCAAGGGGAGAACTACGTTCCCTGAGTAGTACTTAGTAGACTAAGTAAGAAGATTTTGAAGAAGTTTTGGCTAAACGGAGAGGGGAATGGGAAATAATAGGAGCAGGTATAGAACTAGAGGAAGTAATATTATAAGGGTAAGAGTTATTATTAGGACAGCCGTAAGAGTAGGTTGATTGGAAAAAATTATCAAAGAGGTTAGCAGAATCAGAGTCATTGCTAGCTTTATCCATCCCGAGAGAAAAAGAAGATCTCGGATTTTGTGCAAATTGCCTTTTACAACGAGTTAGATATTTCTTATAGCACTGAGAATTTAGAAGAATGAAGTTCGACTTGGATATGGCATATTTAGCCAAGTCTGTACTCGAACCAGACTTATTAAACTTTTTAATATATAAAGATGCTATATTTTTTAGGTTAATAATGTGGGAGTGAACCAGGGTGGCTTTGAAGAAGCAGTCGAAGGAATTGACTTGGGAATACACATATCTAAGAGGGAGTTTAGGCTGTTATGAAAAAAATTAATAGCAGTATTCATATCAACCGACTCATATAAAAAAGACCAATCGGTTGCATGAATGTATGATGAATACGAAATGAGAGGATTGCAATTGAGCATTGCAACCTCTAAAGTAGGATGATACGCATCCTCATGAAGAAATAAAGGAGGGGACCTAGACACATTAGCAATAAGGTAGTCGTTAACAAATACAAGATCAAGTGTTCTATTCAAATGATTAGAAATTGAATTGATTTGAAACAACGAAATGTTTAGCATGCAATCTATAACGTCATGCTGCGCTGAGGGTACTAGATAATATTAAGCAGTGAAAAATGACCAAGAGATGTTCGGTAAATTAAAATCATCTTACACTATAAATAGGCCACTATGACGCACGTGTGAAGAAATTTCTTTAATAAAAGTTATATGTTTTATATAAACTTGAATATCGGACGAAGGAGGAACATAATAACATGTAATATAGATATCCGGTGTAGGTAAAGACACCTTAACTGAGACAATCTCAGCGACAATCTTAACGGCAATTAATACCCTATCACCTCGAGTCGGCCGATCATTTCTATGCAAAATAAAATTTTTTGAAAAAACTTCAAAAAAGCAACAAAAAGATTTTTAAGTTTAGAAATGAGACCTTAGACATTCTGATAATGAATAGAGACTTGGTCGGAAGACGAAGTTAGTTTTTTGGGGCAGAAACGGTATCCTGGATTGAAGGGACTGGAAGGGTGACAGGCTCGTTTCGCTTTATTGGCTTGAACTCGTGAACAATCATATGTGGAGGCCAAAATTTGGGATCCCAAATGATTGGGAACATATCATTTGAAACATTAATTTTGAATGATAATATTTCACGAGGAGTGAAGAAATTAAATTGGTAACTGACACGCTAGCAGAAGATTTGCTAGCAATATAGGCTGCCAATGACTCAGAGGTGGTGTCAGACGAAAGTCGAGACACAAAAACTTGCCTACGAGGGGCAACAACAGTTAACGAAGAACTGATGGGCTGCAGGTAATACAGGAGTTGGTGGGGCACAAGAGGCACCATGATTGCCTTGAACAATCTGGGCTAGATTTCGCGCAGGTCTACCTTTGTGGCCAGAAGTTGGCGGGGCTGCAGCATCTGCGCTGACAGAGGCTTGCTCAACTGCAGAGCCTACTGGGACTACTCCAGGGGATACAAGAGGGGATACAGCAGAGGTAATATTTGGACAATCGCTCGGAGAAGGCGAAAATGAAAACATTGGAGATAAATCCAAGTTGCTAGGAACAGACAAAAGAGGCACACATGTTTGGACAGACGGAGAGGGCAACTGCAAAAACCGATGCTCTAGCCGGCGATTTGGTGGACATTCGAATTTATATTTACTAAGCAACTCAAAACTCGAGTCAAAGTTACTCGAGAGCTGCTTAGCCACATTATTCAGTTTTGAGAATTGATTTCTCACAGAATTATACACTCTGGAGAAATCAATTTGCTTGTCGATGCATTCTGGGCACGACCAACGCAAGCCTCCGCAGTCCCTCTTGGCAATTGCAGCGATCTTGTTGCAATCACGCACAGTGACACCTGCACATTTAGCATGCATCATATTTTTACACAGCCAACAACTAACCAATTGCGGCAGTGCAGAATCATCAGCCTGCTTGAACGTGCAAGGTTTCTTACAGCACGACATATTTTCTACCGGCGTTAAAAGATAAGCAGAAGTTGCGATAGCGCAGAGCAAAACGAAACACAGTGATAAAAATAGAGCAAGCAAACGCTCAAAAAATATTCATACACAAACAAATTGTTTGGAGCGAAAGGCAACAGCTAAAATTTGTGAGGGCGCGCACGTGCAAAAATATGCAGAAGCGCAGGTGAGCACGAAAGCAAATAATCAAAACAGACAATAACAACAACACGGAACTGACGCCGCGTTCAATAAATGCAATAATTAACTGACTTACGCTGCATAACAGATAGCACTTTGCATAAGTAATTAAAGCTTTTTAAATAAAGCACAAAAAATGCAAAATTTAGAATTAAAAAGCAGGGCTATAGCGTAAAAATATATAAAAATCATGGAGCACAAGTAAAACGCGTCAATCTCTCTCAACTGAGAGCTTGCTCTTATGGATTACTAAGAAGTTCGGATTGCACGGCAAATTGGATCGACAGATCTTTCCCAGCGGCAGCTTTCTCTATTAACTCTGACTCTCGGCGGAGCAATCCCAGCGGTATCCACCTCCTCTAACACTGATCACATCGAGTCTTTACGGAGTGATCTTAACGTCGCCCGTGATTGATGCAGTCGTCGTTTCGCAAGGTCGATCTCGGCTGGCGTAAACTAACCTGACTTCCCCCTCTTCTAGTGGAGTTTTACAACCCCGACTCTCGCACTTGACTCCCACAATATTGCAGATTCTTCTTTGCTGTCTGATTTGGCCTGTAAGCAAACCATACGAGAATGCGGTTAAGCTGAGAAGCGATCGCTGAAAGCTTTTATCACCGTTACAGCTAGGCCTATAAAGGGGACTGACCGCAGCGTGCAGTCTCCAGCTCAGATCGGCAATAAGACAATTAAACAGTGTAAATAATAAAAACGAAGTCTTAAGTTTAAACACTTATTAAAAAAAACAAGTAAGAGGTTCTAGTCGGGAGCTCCCGACTAGGGGATACCCTGAACCCTGTTATTCAAACACCAAATGCAGGTCGCGCTACGCGCTCGTTTGCTTTAGCAGTAATAAAGATAAATTAAAAAAAAAATTTTCCCTTGGAAGGGTTTGAACTCGCAACTGACGGCATTTCTGGCTGCCGCCTTAACGCAACAACTACACCAGCAAAAAAAAAAAATTGTTTCCTCGGCAAGGTTTGAACTCGTAACTAATAGCCCCGCTTTCCGCCGCTATTACTCAATAGCCACAGCAATAATTAAGTCTTAATGAGAAAAAAACGAATTCAAATAGCAGCACAGAAAACAATACAATCGCAATTGCAATGTTGTTGATAGAATTCAAAGCAGACGCGCATGGTTGTGTGTGTATGTACATGTATACAGAAATTCTTGGAATTTGCGCTTGCAGCTGCACGTGTTTGTAGGCCAAAACACATTTGCTTACGTGTTTCTTAAATGATCTTGATGAAATTTTAGATCTTATGATACCATAAAATATTCGTGTATTCTCAAAATGAAAATTGCATTAAAATTGTGGCTTAATTAATTAGGCAGTCGACTGCGCGGGGACTGGGAGGACCTACAGCTAAAAAGACTCTAGCTCTTATAGGTTTGAGATCTTTGCGATTATACATTCGGACGGACGGACGGACGGACGGACAGATAGACGGATATGGCTAGATCGACTCGGCTGTTGATGCTGATCAAGAATATATATACTTTATGGGGTCGGAGATGCTTCCTTCTGCCTGTTACATACATTTGCACAAAAACATTATACCCTGTTTACCCATCTTCAACGGTTTCAGGGTATAATAATTCGATATATATGTAATAGGGTTAGGCAGCAGTAGTAATATTTCTTATGTCCTATAAATATACTTGGCAATGGTAAGGTTTTGATATTATATATATATTTATAATAAACTTTCTTAGTACAAAGGCAACAATGATACACATACAATAATGCACATACCCACACACACAAACATCGACGTGATATTGGGCACAAGTGCACGTAACGATGAAAGTATTAATGAGTTTATACGCAGTAATCAGTATTATATTTGGTAAATCTTTCGTA
>NW_026997712.1:0-9043 GCF_035044405.1 Drosophila montana
TTGATCACCTCGTATGTTTTGTAAGGTGTCCTTCCACGAATACAATGCGTGCTATATTGGACGAGCGTGCAAAATTACCACGGCAATTCATCTAGAATTCAGATCTAACCACGAGAAGATTTCTAGCTGTGTTTTCACGATAAACTTCTGCAAGGTCTGTGTAATACACCGTTGATGACTCCAGATCCAACTTATGGGCGATCTCCCAAGGGCGATACCAACCTTTTCCCGACCCTTCATACACAGGGGTGTATATTTTGCGGGACCTTTCGATATTAAAAGCTACATTGGTCGATCGTGCAAAGTTTACGGGGGGTATGTCTGTGTTTTCGTGTGTTTCAGCACGAAAGCAATCCATTTAGAAGCCACCACAGACCTAACCACGGAAAGAGTCCAGCCCGCATTTTCGCGGCTCATAGCAGGACGTGGTCTTCCCCAACAGATGTATTCAGATAACATAGGTGGGAACCTCATCCTTTCTTTCGAGATATTTTTTTGCAAGCTACCAAGGAGCTCACCTTATCCAAGCTCAGCCATCAAAACTTGTGTTGGCATTTCAATCCTCCTGGCGCTTCTCACATTGCTTAAAGCAGGTGTCTCCTGTCCAAAATTAAAGCTTGCCTTAACTCCAGGCCAATCACTCCAATGTCGGAAGATCCGACCGATTTATTGGCCTTAATTCCAGGCCACTTCCTAGTTGGTGGCCCACTACTTTCAACTTACTAGCCAGTTATCAAAGAAGGCCTTTCTGCTTTCGGTAGGAGAACGAGTACCTAAAAGAACTCCACAAGAGAAATAAATGGCAATCCCCTACAAGGTACCTCCATGTTGGTGACATTTTTATTATCAAGAAGATAACCTACCAGTAAGTTAATGGCGCCTTGGCTGAGACCAGCTTGCTTGCTCAGGCCAAATGATAAGGTCCGTGGCTTAGACGAGCTGTCATCCGAAGGCTAATAGCCAAAAAAATCATTCATATAATTATCATAAATATATTTTCTCATACATTTCATTATTCAGTTCACCCCTCTTCATAGAAATAATATGGCACCTTCAGCTAATCAACCCCAGGGAACGCATTCCTTCAAATGCCGAGTGTGCAGAGGCATCTATGCATTACGCAAGTGGCAGCGCTTCATTAAGCTTACGCCCGAGAAGCGCCTCCGAGCAGTCCTGATCAACAAATATTGCTCTATATGCCTGGCTCACCAGCCCTCAGAGCAGTCATGTCCAATGGAAGTGATTGGCATTAAGCCAGGTAAATGGATGATTGCTGGGTAAAATGAGCGGAATTTGCCATTCAAATTGATTGGGGCTTGAGAAAGTTTTCCACGGACTCTTAGAGGTTTAAATCTTCCCGATTATGAATTTTTTTCACATTGAAAGAGTGAGCTTCCGCATTTCTGATTTCATTGGCATATTCTTGCTGTTTAAAAATATATATGATTCGAAGAAAGCTCTTCTGAATCTCTATTGCTGATAATGGCTTTATCCAGGACCAATGTGATTCAAAACGCGAAGAACATACGACACAGTACAAAGGAATTTGTAATATGATGAGATTTTGGTTAACAAGTAGATTACTTGATTGTTCTGCCTATACTTGCTGTTGTCACAAAGATAGGTTTTAGCCACTTTGACTCTGCCTCTTCGACTTTATCAGGACTAATGCAATTCAAAACGCGAAGAACATACGCCACAGTATAAAGGAATTTGGTTAACAAGTATTCTAAAACTTATTCACTACTGTTCTGCCTACAATTGTTACTTTTCAACACGACTGACTTACGTTGTTCGAGTAGTTTCTAATCTGCTATTGTCACAGAAAAGGCTTTGGCAACTTTAACTTTGTTGCCGAGAGAAATTTGGGTCCATGAAACCAAATTGGTTGCGATAATTCTGTTGGTTTTCAACCGCGTTAAAACTGTGTCGGCTATATTATCCTTGCTTGCAACGTGTCTCCTGATACCACCGACTGACTTGGTTTGAGCTTCCGCAACACGATTGGATAGAAAACAATTTAGTGTTATATGCATATCGATTTATTATAAGACAATGCTGGAATCAGTCCGATAGAAAACCTTAAGTTTCCAAGATTCGAATATTTGCTTAACTTTATGCCAGTCATGGCCGACAAAACGCTGCCACGTAATTCAAGTCGACGTAATAAGCTGCCTTGATCGGAGCTACTTTTGATGTTGCATCAAAAAATTGGATTTGGTAAAAGTAATTTTCACCCATGTTGTGCCTTGTACGAAAGAATAAACAGCATCCATATGCGCGTTGGGATGCATCAGCAAATTAATTAATTTCGATTGGCGGAAAGTGCAGGCCACATATCTTGGGATTTTAATGTGTGTCAACTGTGTGAGATCAGATTCGATTTCAAGAGATCATCCCCCCGCAAACCTTGTATATGTAATTCTTGGACGAAGAGGTTTCCCCGAAATTCCCAATGCCTTTGATATTGACCGTCCACGCCGATTCTTATTTCATCGCTACTTTCTCTCCATTTTTCATGATTTTGAATCCATTTATGCCTGCTCGTCCCGTTATTGATTTTAACTCCCCGACCCTGCGATCTAGTTCCATACCGCTGTCTGCGCCTGACAGCAAATCATCCATATCGATTTCTTCCTTCAAAACCTTTGGTCCTGTAGGCTACTCAGATTGATACTTATCCGGTATCCTGATGACTGAAAAGGGTGAAAAAGGTGGTAGTTCATAAGTTACGGTGTTTAGCTTAAACAGTTGCAAGGTCTCAGTGTCGTCATTTCTCCACAAAATAAGTTGAAAACAGAGATCATCCGAGTAAATCATGAATCATGAATCAATTATCGCTTAGCGCTTCAGTCGAAACGATATAAGTGTTATGATCAAATCTTATCGACTATTTTCCTTTTGATTTCCAAGCGAATATAGAGATTCCCGAAGGACAGAAACTGTGTCAAAAACTAAACGTAGAGATATTGGATCTGACCTAGACATCGGTTTCACATTAAAAATGTTGTTAATGTGTTCGAGAGATATCAGCACCTTGTCATACCGATCTTGAAGTTGTTTAAGCGCCTTAGGATAATTTTCCAGAGAAGCAACTCAATAAATAATTGAGTTTATTTAAAGTGATAAATCATCGTGTAAAAGATAAATGAAAGAAGAGATAAAAACTTGTATATTCCCTATATATTCCATAAAATGTGGATAATTTCAGCGCAGGTAGCCTATTGTGATTTGCCAAGCTACTTAAGAGTGCTTTATTCTGCCATTGTTTGAGTCTTGCGTTCATTAATACAATCCAATAATTTTGATTTGGCCATTACAAACTCTTCTTCTAAATCTATTTGGGAACTATCTGGCAGATCAAATATTTCGATTTATTTGCAGTGCGGCCGCTTACTTACAATACGACTCTTGTATTTGTAGCCGGCACTCAAACTCACTGGTCTTCATAGACTTTTTAGTTTTTTCTTATATTCTCAATATGCCGCAAATAGGCTTTCCACTGCTGCCTAAGCGAAATAAACTGCTCCCCATTTGTTGGTGGACTAATGAAAATGTGGTGTTTATTTTCCTTCTGTGTGTGTATTTCGAAGCCGAAATATATTCTCTGGTTTTTCGCAAATAAATGTTAACCCAGTACGATTAAAAGTCAAAACTACAAGTATGGCGTCTGTGCTCTGTTCTTAAGCTGCATTGCTTGGAAGCAGCAACGAACCTGAAGGTAGCGACCTTGTGGAAATGCAGCATACATACTTTGCGGCATGAACATACCCCGCCCTTGCAATACTAATACAATTGGCGGTCCTTGGAAAGGAGGGAGGTCAGGTGTTAAGCCCGGCGTCACTGGCTGCAGGTTCCGGAAAGGACCCATCCGAACATATTCTTCGGCACCAATGCGAGTGACGGCGACTTGTTGGACTGCTCGGATTGATAAAAGATCGAGTCTCGAAGGCCTTTGTGGCGTTTCCTAGGAGCACCAACGCAGTAGGCAGTACACTGATACTCCCGCGCTGGAGGACCGACGACAGCGCGGCGCACGTGATGTGGGCGTGGCCGATGGGGTGCGTCGAGAGGGGCGAGTTTCCGTTTTCGCCTTCTGCGCCTTGACATGCGGGGCACGCAGCTTTGGGTGTGCATCTTGTTTCTTCTCGTCTCCTCTAATATGGAGCTGGACCGGCAGCGATCATTGCTGCGGCACGATGAGTGTGAGTGCTCGTGGACCAGGCAGTTGTGGCAGAGGGAGTCGAGAGTTAGAACCTGAATTGCGCTTTCTTTCAGCGGGACACAAGGATTTTATGATTTCTGCAGCCATGAGGGTTACTGCAATCCAATTGTTTTGCGAGCTAAATAGAATATCTATCAAGTCAAAGCTCTCCCAATACTTTGGCACACAATGTGTGCAAAATGGATCCGTCTCGTGCCTAAACCTACAGCTTAAGGTTTTAAAGCATCCATGTCCTGTCAGTAGCTGGGTCAGGTAGAAGTCGGTATGTCCGTACTTCCTCCTTACCCACGGCCGCATCCTGCTTATCCAGCTGGCATTAGGGGAAGATTGATAATTGCTATTGCTATTCTTCTTTTGTTGCGGTGCGATCTTCTATTGCAAGTAGATACAGCGCAGCATTCCGGCCGAAACGGTCCGAAAGGCGCAGAGGACCCGATGCCCAGTATTTGCGGCTGCAGGAAGAGAGCGTCATTGCTGGTCCCCAGATCGATGACGCGTAGAGGTGTGTGTGTGTGTTTTTTATTTTATTTATTTTTTATTCTATTTATTACCTCTTTTAAATTGTAAATTACAGTGTATAAATGTAACGTTTTACGCTTAGATTGTAGTTGGGGGGTGCGTGTTGAATAGGTAGCGTAGATTGCCTGAAGAACGGCCGCAAAGCATTGCTTCACATTCATGTTCTTGCTACCTAGTCTTCCTCCGTTCTCCGTCTGGTGAGCTCAACTCTCCTGAGTTCCAGTATGACTTCTGCTGCTAAGGTGCTGGTTGCGTCCCACTTTTGTGCTGTCTCTAGCATGTTCGTGACCAGGTTGTCCACCGTGATGGGTCTGCCCATGCTATCGTCCAGTTCCTGCCTGTTCAATGAAAAACGTCCACACTCGAAGATGATGTAGTTGCCGTCCTCTAAGATTCCTCTGCCGCACCAAGAACACTCGTCTGTGTTGTCGTGGCCGAATCGCTTCAAGTAGCTCCTAAAGCATCCGTGATAGGATAGAAGCTGCGTTAAATAAAAGTTAGTATTGCCATACTTGCGGTTTATCCAGGCTTCCAAGTTTGGGATAAGCCTATGAGTCCAGCGACATTTAGTTGAGCGATCCGATCGTGATTGCCATCGTGCTATGCTCTGCCTCCTTGCCTCAGTGCGAACCGAGTTTGCCGTGCTGTTTACATGAGCTCTATAGCAAACTACCGCTTCAGTAGCCGCATCGTCTGATACCGTACGGAAGGCGCAGCTGACCCGTAGCGCGCTCAGGCGATATGTTGAGTTTAGTTCCCTGCTGTAGCTAGGAACAGCCAATGCTCTGCTCCAGATGGGGGACGCGTACATTATTACAGCTCTGTTTACGGCCATGACAAGACGGCGTCTCTGCTGTTTCGGTCCTCGAGTGTTCAACATAATCCTGGATATCGCTCGACAGGATTCTGCTGCTTTTTTATGCACATATTCCGAGTGCTCTCTGAATGTCATCTTTGTGTCTAGCATGACGTCCAGGTACTTTAACGCCCTTGCTGATTCTATTAGCTGTTTCCACCTTTTTTCGGCTGCTCACTAACACCGCTTCTGTTTTATGAGCAGCCAGCTCAAGTCCAGCTGCTGCTAGCCAGTGGTGCACGCGGGCAATGCTGTGGTTACACGATTCCTCTACGACTTTCAATTCCTTGCCGACTACAAGGGCCACGTCGTCCGCGAAGCCGATGATACTTTTATCGATCGGGAATTCCAGTCGGAGGATACCATCGTACATAATGTTCTGGAGGAGGGGTCCTAGAACTGAGCCTTGGGGCACTCCAGTGGACACTTGTACCGCTTTTCCATCTCGATCCTTGAATGGCGTTTGTTGCTATACCGACCACTTCTTCCAGGGCGTCTATTGTCGACTTTGCCTTGTTGAAGCCAAATTGGCTTTGGGACAAGCCACCATGGTTGTCGAAAGCTGCCTGGAGCCTGTTGCAGATTACCTTCTCCAGCACTTTGCCCAACGTGCCCAGGAGGCAAATCGGCCTGTATGACGATGGGTCGTCCTGCGGCTTACATGGCTTCGGTAACAGCACTAGCGTTTGTAGTTTCCATATCGTGGGGAAAGTTTTCTCCATTAGGCACATGTTAAGCTGCACGAACTGCGCAGGCTGCAATGACATGGCCAGCTTCAGCGCTCGGTTGGGGATTCCACCCGGACCCAGTGCCTTACTAGGCTTTAGGCTTCTGGCGATCGTCAGCATCACTTCGACTGAGACTTCGTCAATGAGAGCTGGCGTGGCTGCTCCGTGGCTCGATGGGCCGGTTTGCGTAGGTAGTACGTCGGATCTGATTGGGAATAGCGTTTCTACAATCAACTTAAGCTCACTCGGATCAGAAGGGTGCGTTTTTTTGCCGGCGTAGAGTCTCTTGACGACGGTTTTATATGCCTTGCCCCAAGGATCATATTCGGCTGAGTCGCATAGTTCCAGAAAGCATTCTCGCTTGCTTTTTCGTATAGTGTACAGCCTTCTTTAGAAGTCTTCTTGCCCTTTGATACTCTACTTGCTCTTCAGTATAGTTTGGTCTACCTCGGGATCGCTGATATCTTCTTCTGGCTTGGATGCAGTTCCGCCGTGCTTCGCCAATATTTTCATTCCACCAGTACGTGGGTACGTGGTGGCGCCGAAACGTTTTCCGGGTTTCCATCACAGGCACGAGTTAATTGATTTGCCATTTGGGAGGCTCTACCTTCTGCGTTGCCGGTCGTGTCAAGCGATTGGACTGCGTTCGAAAAGGCCACGGGGTCGAAAGTGTCCACGCGGTAAGCTTTCCAACTTAGACTTCTCTATCTGGTTACAGTTCCTTTACCAATCGTGCATATTATTGCGGAGTGGTCGCTTGCGGTGTATACGTCGCTTAATTCCCATTTAGTTTCGCCGAAAAGTGACGAGCTTGCGAAGGTTAGATCGATTATTAGTCCGATGCCACCCCGACGAAATGTGTTTTCCGAACTGGAGTTCAACAGGGCTATATTCAAGGCTGCGAAGCTTTCCAACAGGGCACGGCCTCTTGCGTTAGTTGCTGCCTCATTCCATTGCCCAGGCGTTGATGCGGCTAATGCAACTGTAAATTCGCAAAACTGCATGCTTGGGGCCAGGTAGCAGCTGTATATCCACAGACAAACCCAGTACACGACTTAATATTCTTCAGCGATGTCGAAGGTTCGCCACATATCCAGAGCGCAGCTTTTCCATCCTGATCCTCGGTCCATATTCTCGGGCAGTTGGCCTCTCGATGGTTTGATTCGCTGATAATGGCAATATCTATGCGCATTTCTGTAACAGTCTGCTCTAAGAGGGCTTGAGCAGCTATGCAGTGGTAAAGGTTAATTTGAAGAAACCTTAACATTTCATTTTGCGTACTGCCTCGCGGTATGCCGGACATTTAAAGCTTCTTGTAGCGTGGTCCGTTGGTTTTTCTCCTTTCCGTGTGCAAAGGCTACATTTTGGTGGCTTGGAGCAGCTCTTTGCTTCGTGGCCTGTATAACCGCATCTAAATGCGCCTTTCAGATCGTCTCCGCTGGTGCAGCTCGCTGCAATGTGCCCGAATCCCTGGCATCTAAAGCACCGCTTTGGTTGGTCTATTGCACGTATACGGCAGACCACCCATCCGATCCTCAACTTGGCCTTCTCGACAAGCGTCCTGGCTTTTGGCGCTGGGAGAGTAATTGTGGCCCTTTTCTGGCCGCCAAATGCTGGTCGCAGCGATTTGATTACTTCAATCGACAGGAAGTCGTCTTTTAAAGCATTTTTAGCCGCTTCGAGCACTTCTTCCTTTCGCCAGCTCATCAATGTCCCTGATCTCAACCTGGGACGTCTCAGTCAACGTTCTCACTATAGCCCGGTCACCCAAGGCCTTTTCCACAGCTTCTTGCAGCTCATTTGTGGAGTGCTCCGGCTTCCTATTAATGTCCCTGATCTCAACCTGGGACGTCTCAGTCAACGTTCTCACTATAGCCCGGTCACCCAAGGCCTTTTCCACAGCTTCTTGCAGCTCATTTGTGGAGTGCTCCGGCTTCCTATTAAGGCGCAGCAGAAGATCGCCCTTCGCGGTCTTGCGGATGCCCTGTACATCGCCACTTATGTGCTTGACGCTCTTCATGAGCATATCAGCGTACGTGCAATCGCTCACTCCTTGTACTGTAATGGCGTCGGCTCTGGGATGCTTTTGCGATCGCTTGCGTCCGTTGACTGCTGTCCAGCTCTCAGTGTTGCCATTATGGCCAGCTGGGGTAGAGTTGTCAGGGGCTGTCTTGGGTTGCGTCATAACCGCCTGCTTCGTTGGGTTTTGACCCTGGCGTTTAGCCTTCTTGGAGGGAGTTTTGCGCTGATCTGGCAGCCCTCGGCCGTTTGGGCGTGTTTGCCTCTTTTTGGGCTCCGGATTTCGTCGGACGCGTCTTTAGCACGTTCGGCTCCCCACGTCTAGCTAATGACGGCGTCGTTTGCGACTCGTCGCACTTCGTTTCAGGCGCACAAAGCTTGAGCGCCACCTTCTGTAGGTTTTCAACTTTCGCGAGTTCCTCTCGAATCACCCCATTAATGTGTCGTTGTCCGTTGAACAGCGCCGTTAAGCCGTCTAGGACTAAGCCCATCTTTTCGAGCGTGCCTCTCAGCGTTCTTGGCTCACTTGGCTTACTTGGCTCACTCACTTTTGCCGGCGATGACACAGCCACTCTCTGTGTGTGTGTGTTTTTTTTTATTTTTTTTTGCTTTCGGCACGGATTTGAAAATTTTCGTAAGATACTGATGGCCCGGTCCAACCGTATGCACGATTCGCTGACTCCGTCAACAGACTCT